>NC_133658.1:840246237-840387740 GCF_037893015.1 Macrotis lagotis | reverse complement strand
TCTTCATAAATTTGAATTATAAAGACTCTATTTAAAGAAATCAAAAACTTCTTGGGACCATGGTCAAGTAAAAACTCTGGTACTGGAAAAAGCAAATTCTAAATTAATTGTAGAATAAAATTATCCTAAGAACATCTGAGTCTGCAAATAATACCCAGAGATCCACAAATAAGGGGTTAAATAGCCTAGCTTCTCTTATTTTATAACAAAAATTAGAAAATATATTTTAAATTAAGAATTTATTTCAATACCTCAAAAGATTCATGATTTTGTCAGTGTGAGACCTTTCTGTGTGTAGAGACTGAGCAGAAACTCTCAATGATTAACTAATTACTGAGGAACTCTCAATGATTGGAAGCTAAACAATATGGTGGTCAAACATTTTCTCTTGAATCTTTTTTCCATTTAATTAAATTTTACCTCAGGTGAAATAATTTGGTCAACCACCGGGTCTGTACTCCAAACCTCTCCAAATTGGCATTAACTGTCAGCTTCTTTTTTTATTGTTTTATTGTTATATTGTTATATACTTCCAGGACCCAGGAGGGCTTCTAGGTACCAGTGGCATGAAAACTTCAACAGTGTAAACTGAGTAATGGAAAGTATGTTAAATGATCAGGGAAATCAATTCTTAAATGTGTAAAATTATCAATTTAATATCTATTGATTGGAAAATGATTATGGAATAAGATCAATCTAATAGAAAGTGAAAAATAAATACCTGATGATGCAGACAGCAATCCTCACTAGAGTCAAGGGCATAGATGAATATGAGAGAGGAGAGAAGAGATGAATTCTATGGCTGTAATACCTTGGATTTCAGCAGGATACTTGATCAAGATTTTTATGATTTTCCTCTGGATAGTCTAGAACATTCAAAACCATCAAATAACCAGAATTGAAAAGAAGCGATTGCTTGTTTGACAAGAAAACAGAAGAGTCCCTCTTGAGAATCTTTTTTGCTCTGACATTCAACATTTTAAGAATAACAGTATAAGTGGCATAATAGTTCTGCATTTAACAAAAAATTGAGAGGGAGCATAAGCATGCTAGGTGATAAATTCAGCTACTAAACAGTTCTCAAAGTGTGATAATAATGGGTTAAATTTATTGAGTTGAAATTTAATATAGAGAAAGGTAAATTCCTAAACTGAACTCAAATAATTTCATATGTAAAATACAATCACCAAACACGGGGGAAAACCACAGGAAAGTAGTGAAAGGATAGTAGTTTATGTCGAAAAATTGCCTGGAGGTACCTAATGGACTGAAAGACAAGTAAAAGTCAATTAGCATGGCACAATCAACTATACATTTACATTTAGGATCTATTAAAAGAAGCACCATGCTCAGAATGAAGAAGATATTCCATAGTCCTATGCCTGAGTAGTTCATATCTGTTCTAAGTTTTCAGTTATGCATACCTGATTTTGCTTATTTTTAAGTTTTATTAATTCACTTCCCTTTTTTCCACTAATAATTTTCTGTTGTAGGTCCTCTCATTTGAAGTCTTCCTTGTACTACCACCACCACCACCACCACCACCACCACCACCACCACTAATAACAGTAAGAACAACATCAACAACAAGTAATATAGGGTAAAAAATAGCTGTATTTTACAGCATAGGAGACATAGCAAATAATAGTCTCCTATTTCACTATTGACTATAGGTAAATCTATTGCATCTATGACAAAAAAAACGCAATCCGTCATTTCTTTATTCCTCTTTGTTTTCCCTATATAAGCTTTTAGACCATAAGTGAGTTAGGCTTCATTTAAGAGTATTAAGAAATCAACTGAGAATGAGATCAAAACAATGAATGTTAGCCAACATGAGTATATGACTGAAATGGAATATTAAAAATGTCTAAATTTCTCAGCAATTGATTATATTTTTACAAAATCGATCATATATTAGGAAATGGAGGAAACACAAATTATTAAAAGGTAAATTCAATAAATGTATCTTCCGTATATCATGGCAAAATAAAATCAGTAAAGAAGACAGGAAATAAATATAATATAAAGAATTAAAAAGGGTAATTAATGACATTTGAAGAGTGGTTGGGTCAAATAACATCACAGAGATAATAAGTAATTATGTTAAAAATAATAAGAGTGATGTTATTACAAACCAAAACTTTTAGGTTATATAGAAAGATGTATTGCTATGGAAAAACATATTAACAAAATAGAAAAATGGTTGCCAATGATCTGTGGATTCAATTTATAATACCAGAAAATAAACTCATTAGTATTAGAAGTGAAAAAAGGACAATTTTTAAATTTCAGGAACTCACTATTTGACAAAAATGACCTGGAAAATGGGAAAATAGTACAATAAAAGCTAGACATAGATCAACATCTCATATTCTATGCCAAGCTAGGTTTGTAATGGCTTCATAGTTTAGACACAAATGATGACACCATAAGCCAATTAGGAGAACAAGGAGCAGTTTATCTGTTAGATTTATGGAGAGGTTTATGACCAAACAAAAGATAGAAAACATTATAAAATGTAAAATGGATAATTTTGATTACATCAAATTAAAAAAGTTTTAGCACAAATAAAACCAATATTAGAAAGACTGCAGAAAGCTGAGAGACAATTTTCATAGCTAGTATTTATGAGAAAATATATAAATAGCTGAGTCAAATTTATGAGAATATAATTCATTTCCCAATTGATAAATGGTCAAAGGATGTGAATAGATAGTTTTCAGATGAAGAAATTAAAGTTATTTTCAGTCATTAAAAATATCTAAATCATTACTGACAACAGAAATTCAAATTAAAGCAACTCTGAAGTTCCATCTCATACATATGCGATTGGCTGATATGAAAATAAAAGGGAAATAATATTGGAGGGAATGTGAGAAAACTGTTGGGGGATTTGTAAATGGATCCAACCATTCTGGAGAGCAAGTTGGAACTGTGCTCAAAGGACAATAAATCTGTGCATACCTTTTGATCCAACAACACCTCTACTACATCTATGTTCCAAAGGGATCATATAAATGGGGGAAAGATCCACATATACAAACATATTTATGTCAGTTCTTTTTAAAGCAGCCAAGAATTAGAAATTAAGGGGATGCCCATCATTTGGAAAATGACTGAACTAATTGTGTTAAATGAATGTGATGGAGTACTGTTGTTCTCTAATAAATCATGAGCAGGCAGACCAGAAAAACCTGGGAAGACTTGTATAAACTGATACTGAGTAACTTAAACAGAACCAGGAGAATATTGTACACATTAATAGGAACACTGTGGTGATGATTAACTGTAATAGACTTAGCTATTCTAGCAGTATAATGATCACAAACAATTACAAGAGATTTGTGATGGAAAATACCGTCCGTATCTAGAGAAATAACTATGGAGTTTGAATATAGACCAAAGAATACTATTTTCATTTTAAAAAAAATGCTTATTCTTTTTTATTATTATTATTTCTTTTTTACCTTTTATTCTGGTTGTTCTTTCACAATATGACTAATATGGAAATATGTTAAATATTCTATATCATTTTACTCTCTATCAAATGGAGTGAGGAGGGAAAGAAGGGAGAAAAATGTGGAACATAATCTTACAGAAAATGAATGTAGAAAGCTATCCTTACATTTAATTTTCTTTTGGTTTTTTTGCAAGGCAAATGGGGTTAAGTGGCTTGCCAAAGGCCACACAGCTAGGTAATTATTAAGTGTCTGAGACCAAATTTGAACCCAGGTATTCCTGACTCCAAGGCCAGTGCTTTATCCACTATGCCACCTAGCCACCCCATCCTTACATTTAATTTGAAAAAAATAAAGAAAAAAGGGAGAAGACAATAGAACTGGTAAATTAGAGAGTTCTAATATAAACATTTTGCAAGGTGGTGGGATCAGGTGGCCTGTCTGGAACCACAGGGACAGATGGTTGTTGGGTCTCTAGGGTGGGATGTAGGCTTGGGGCAGCTTGGCCCCAGGGTTGGTGCTCTGTCCACTGTGCCACTCAGCTGTCCCTTAGCACAGTTTTGAAGAGGGACAGAGTGAAAGAAGAGAGAAAATAAAATCAGCATGATATAGGGATCATTTGAATTAATTTTATATCGGTCTCATTGGAGAGTAGGGTTAGAAATATACAGGATGAGAACCCATTGACAAAATTTGAACTACATAATGTGGTAGAAACAATAAATAGATTGATATTGGAAAATTTATAATAGCTTTTCAGGGGTGGGGTCAAGATGATGGGTGGCATGATGACAGCATTTCTTGGAGCACTCTTCCAAAATATTTTTTAAAAACCCTTAAAATTATGACTCTAAATTTCAAGAGACAGAACTCACAGAAAGATCCAGTGAGGCACTCTCCAGCCCAAAATAACCTGGAAGATCCTTGGAAAGCTCTGTTCCTTTGGGTTAGAGGGGTGCAGCACAACTGGGATTACTGTGTCAATGGGAAAGAGCTCCAGTGCCTGGGAACCTGGGAGTACCAGCTCCTGGCAGCAGAAGCAGTTTCCTGTCCTGCCAACCCAGGGAACACCAAGCACAACTTGGAAGATCAGGGGGAAAACCTCTGCTAGAGTAAGCTTGGAGTCCCCAACATGGATCTCAGCACAGCCCAGATCCCAGGGAATGGAAGCAATCCCATAGAGCCATTCAGTAGGGAGCTGCCTACTGCTTCTCCTAGAGCCTTCAGCCCATGGAAGGTAAGGGGTGGGAGAGGAGTCAGTTGAGGTCTCTCCTCTCTCCCAGGACAGGATTCTTGTGCTTTATCCATATTCAGACCCTGGTCACTTTGGGGCTTCATAATGCCATAGCGGAGTAGGGACTTTTCTAACAGCTGCAGAGCAGAGGGTTGTACTTATCCACCAATCAAAGCACAGACCAGGAAAGGAATTCAGAGCCTCTCATAAGATATTGAAGGGACTGAGGTCCTTGTGGGGATATCCCAATAGCACTCAAAAGCTCAGGAAGCACCCCAAAACCAGGTAATAGGCTGGGGAAATGGATAAACAGAAAAAAAGGAACCTGACCAAAGACAATTACTTTGGCCCCTTGGAGGATCAAAACATACATTCAGAAGATGACAAAGTCCAAGTTTCTGTATCCAAAGCCTCAAAGAAAAATAGGAATTGGTATCAGGCAATAACAGAGCTCAAAAACGATTTTGAAAATCAAATAAGGGAGGTAGAGGAAAAATTGGGAAGAGAAATGAAAGAGATGTAGGAAAAAACATGAAACCCAAGTCAGCTGCTCGGTGAAGGAGATCCAAAAAATGCTGAAGAAAATAACATGCTAAAAACAAGTTTAGATCAAATGGATAAACCTGCCGAAAAAATTAATGAAGAATAGAATGTCTTATAAAGCAAAACTGGCCAGAAGTAAAAGGAGATAAGAAAACTCCCTGAAGGAAAAAAACTCTTCCAAATGTAAAATGGAGCCAAAGGAAGCTGATAACTACAAGAAATCAAGAAAAAATAGAGGTTGCAATACAACCAAAAATCAACTACCCAGCAAAACTGAACATCATCTTCCAGGGGAAAAAATGGACATTCAATGAAATAGTGGAATTTGAAATGTTCCTACTGAAACAGCCAGCACTAAACAGAAAGTTTGATCTTCAAGTACAGGACTTAGGGGAAACATAGAAAGGGTGAAAGAGAAGGGTAAATTATGAGGGATTTAATGATAATGAACTGTGTATATTCCTGTGTAGGAGGATTATACTGATAATACTCATATGAATATTTTCATTTACTAAAGCAGTTAGAAGGAGCTTTTATAGTCAAGACAAAGGATAGAGCCAAATTTGAA
This sequence comes from Macrotis lagotis, assembly GCF_037893015.1. Classification (NCBI taxonomy): domain Eukaryota; kingdom Metazoa; phylum Chordata; class Mammalia; order Peramelemorphia; family Peramelidae; genus Macrotis; species Macrotis lagotis. The sequence goes on along the minus strand of NC_133658.1, from coordinate 840,381,934 downwards.
GGTATAATATACTGTAAAAATAGAGTCAATGGGTAAAAGAATGTACTGGGAGAGAAAGGAGAGATAGAATAGACTAAGAAATTTCATGCAAAAGAGTCAAGCTTTTGCTTTTGCAATGGAATGAAGGAGGGGAAATGTAAAGAGGGAATGAAGAAGCCTTCATTCTCATCAGAAATGGCTTAGAGAGGAAGCAACATATATACATAATAGGATAGAGAAATCTAGAGGGGGAAAAAAAGAGAGAAAGGAGATGGGAGAAAGGGTACATGGGGAGAGGAGGGGGAAATGTGGGTGACAGAGGAGAAGGTAGATCATGGGAGAGGGTAGCCAGATATTACACAGGTTTTTTTTTTAACTTTTTTTCAAAGATGGTGGGATTAGGTGGCCTATCTGGAACCATGGGGCTGAGTGATTGCTGGGTCTTTGGAGTGGGATGTAGGCTTGGGGCCTCCTGGCCCCAGGGTCGGTGCTCTGTCCACTGAGCCATTCAGTTGTCTCACAATATACCTTTGAAGAGGGAGAAAGTGAAAGGAGAAAGAAAATATAATAATTGCGATTGGGGAGGAATGGATGAAGAGAATCACAATCAGCAACAGCAACTGTGGAAAAATGTGGAAGTAACTTCTCTGATGGACTTATGATAAAGAATGTGATCCACCCCCAAAATCAGAGCTGATGGTATCTGAACACAGACTGAAGCACATTTTTTTTCTTTCTTTCACTTTCTTTCTTGTGAAGATTTTTTATTTTTGTGGGGGGGTGATGATTATGTTCACTCTTACAAGACCTTGAGATGCTTCTTTCCTATAGATGTCTGACTTAAATCATCAAAAGTTGTAAATCTCATTTGTGTCAAGCTCTCGTATTATTGCTTACTCTTCTAATAACTTGATCAATTTGACTGCAATATTCATATGCATATATTAAATATATGTCTGTGTATATGTACATACATATATTCATTCATTCACTCATGATTCATATATACATATATGCATATATATATATATACATATATACATATATTCACCCTGTTATTCAATTCATATATACTAAATTCTTCACTGTTTAAAGGGATTCAGAACCTGGGGAAAGAGGCCCAGACTGTCTCTTCAGATATAGACAAAGCCTAGGATAACTAAAATCTTTGTTTCTTGGGAATGGATATCCTGAGAGTATCAGAAAATAAAGATCTATTGGAGATGAGTTCCCTATTATGTAAAGTCATATTGCATAGATAGATTGATTATTATGACAAGGCATTTACATATTGATTTAATGGAGACAAAAAAATTTATAAATATCACTTGAATCTTATAAAAAGCCTGTGAATTTAGTTCTATTATTATCCCTAATATTATTCCTTAGTATATCTCTGAGATCAGATTTGAACTCAGGTAGTTCTGATTTTTGGTTCAGTGTTCTATCTACTATACCACTAATGTGTCTCCCTGGCAACTTGAGAGGTATTCTTGCTTAGTTGCTAGTTGAACTAAGAGATTTCTCAGGTCCTTTCTGGATCCTGTATATTATAGCTGGACTAAAGTTGGGATTTCCATTGAGGTTTCCATCTGTTCTTATTATCTCAAAGATGATATTTCACAAACAAATAATTCCTTTATGAATGTTTATTGGAAGACATTCAATATTTCTATCTTGTCTGATTCTTGACTATATTCTTCCTTTGATCTCCTTTTGTTTTACCTTACCAGATCAACACAACTCATTGGAGGTCTTTCTCTACTTGCTTGTTTATTTTAAAATTTCATAAGTAACAATGAAATTATCTGACTCTATTATTCCTGAATTTTCCCACACTGATAGTAGACCTATTTTTCCCTAGTCATACATTTCTTAATGATAACTCCTGTGTAGCTTCTTGCTTACAAGGCATCATTTGAAATAGGCTGCAGCCCATTTGTGCTCACGTTGTATCTATCCATTGTCATTTGTATCATTCACAATTGGAGTTCCTTAATAGTTCCAAGACTCCCAGTCAGGGACCATGGCTAGAAAAATCATTTGAGTTTAAAAAATATTCCTTTGTGTTGAGTATCATTAAAAAACAATACTCAACATTCACAGAACAATATCACTTTTCTTTATTCAATTATAGATCTATCAGTGACCATTGGGAGGGACTGTCCAGAATATATGCATTCAAATACATATTTAATTGACTATCCAACCACATATTGTAGGTATTTTTCAATCATTTAATTTTTTAAAAATTTTGGTTGATGAATCAATATCTTTTGAATAATTATTTATTTCTCTGAAGTTAGCACATCATATGAATAATGGACCAACTATAGAACTCATCATCTACATGTATTTCCTCTTCCATTTCACTCTTATGCAAAATTCTCTTTATTATAGATGTGAAATTTGCATATTTGCCTAGCCCACTATTTGTTGCTTTATGCCCTACATCACGTTAGTAATTAAGTTTGTTGAGCAAAATATTTTCTGTAAACTCACTATTCTGACCTTTTCATGACATTATATTTTCTGGGCCCTCAGTTCTTGACTCATGTTGCCCTTGTCCAAAATCTCTTTCCATGAATCTCATCAATTATTTGTACTAGAATGGATGCCCATCTTCCTATTTCCCTTGTTTCTTTTTATTTATATAATTATTCATTAATATCTCTGTTTGTCAAGCCTTCTGTACCTATAGAGTTTCATTTTTTTCCATGCCTAGGAAAAAGTCTCTCCCAGCTCCTACTTCCATTCTTCCTACACAATTCACTGAGTACTGGCCCTTATGCCTACATTACCTCACCTGTTTCCTGTAACTCATTTGGAGAACAGCTAAAACCACCTGGCTCAGAAGAGGATCTTTTTCATCATTCTCCAGTCCTCAAGTAGTCCCAGGTAGGTTTGCAATGGCTCCCTAATGGGAAGAATATTAATTAGATAATAAAACTAATCTTAAGGCGTTGACTTTTTTCCCTTTTCCAAAGAATAGACCCTAGGGAGGGTTCAGGAGTTTTAAGGTTGAAGTCTTTCAGTTGTTTTTACAACAATATAATACCTCTCTCTTCTCACCTATTCAGATATTAGCAGAGTGATGTCAAGACAGATACAAGATTTCCTTCAGGTATCAGTCTTGGTGAGTCAATGGACTCCTACTTTATTTTTTTCTAACCTTGGCAGTTTTGCCTTTTTTCTTATTCAAAAATTATTGACTCTTGATCTTACATAATTTTTATTTCTAGAAATACCCTTTGTTATTCTCCTGCTACAAGTGAATAATCCATTTTAACAGGATAAAAAGAAGAAAAAAGTTCACCCAAACCAAACAATACATTGACTATAATAGTATATGAAATGTTTCATATAGACTGTGACCTGTGCAAAGAAAGCTGTGAGTTACATTTTCTTATTTCTTTAACCTAAACATAATTCTGTAATTGCTTCTTTGTAGGCAGATAGAAGGGAATGGTGCAAGTGATGAAAAGATGGAAGATTTTGAGGATGAAAGGGTTCCTGACTGAGGAGGGAACAGAATAAGGAAGAAAGGTTTTCTTCAGACAGCAATAGAGGGGCAGCTGGGTGGCGTAGTGGATAGAGCACCAGCCCTGGAGTCACAAGTCGCTGAGTTTAAATCGAGCTTCAGACACTTAATAATCACTGAGCCGTGTGGCCTTGGGCAAGCCACTTAACCCCATTGCCTTGCAAAAAACCTTAAAAAAGCAAACAAACCAAAAAAAAAAAAAAAAAAAAAACAGACAGCAAATAGAAGGGGACCAAAAGTTTGCTTGAATATGGAATAAAAATAATCGATCTTTTCATTCATTTGTTTTATATTTTATGGGGAAAATGTGAAAAGAGGAACAGAGTAATAGATTTATCCTCTGTGAAACCAGAAGGGAAAACCCTAAACAGAAAAGGTGGATTCTGCAGAAATACAGATTAAAAAGAAAATCTCAGCATAGGAAAATTTTTCCTAATAAAACTTTGCCTTTGTAACTGAATAACTCATTAGAAATGCTGTAGAGGGAATATGAAAAAAGCATGTGGTTTCATATATAGATTTGAGCTGAAAGTGACCTTAGAATGACTCTGAGGTTATCAACGCCCACATTTTCTATATACAAACCTTTGCCTCAGTAAGAGAAAATGACCTGTCCAAAATCACACAGATAATAAGAAATGGAATCCAAGCATTCTTCCTCCAAATCCAGAAACCATTTTTTACTTTAGTCTGCTTTTCTACAGAATCAAATGGACAGTTCTTGTCTAGTTGTAAGAATTTTTTTTACAAATTTTTTTTTTTATTTTTCCCGAGAAAAACATTAATCTTCTTTTTCACTGAGGCTGACTAAAATTGCTATCGATTGAAGTGACTCTGTAGAGTCAAATGTCTCAGAGAAATGATTCTTCTCAGATATTGAGAAAGAAACTTTCATCAGTTCTTTGCCCAAATAGGTTTATGCCTATTTCCTTGATCACTACTCCTCTACTTCTTTGTTTTTCTGACTTCCTTGATATCTCAAAGGCAACTCTGAGTGGTAGGGATATATAACTGGTAATTGGGTCAAGTCCCCATTTCAGTGAATTCTCTCTATTGCTAAGTTCTTTCATTTACATATAGAACATTAATTAACATCATTATTTTTTACAAAATGACATTTACCAAGAAAATTTGGCAAGTCAGTCATAATTTCCTCAAATTCCTGGTTGCACACTTTTCCCTATACTATCTATGGCCCTGAGTAGATTGGGATGAGATTTTATATAATTTCTACAATAAGGTTCATCCTCCAATTAATCTTCCAAAAGTCAGCATAATTAATGGATGGAAGATCATGCATTCCTGATCCTGCTAGACTAGATCAAATAGAATATCAATAGATCTGTGTTCTTTGCTATTTGACTTTTGGTAGATTCTGGCTTGGGTTCTAGTCCTTGGCTCTCTGGTTAGCTCATTTTTCTAATCTTGTGAAATTTTGAAGGATATTACAATCTCCAATCTTCTCTACTTGAAATAATGAAAAAATAGAGACACAACAGAGAAATAAATAACTGTATGGCCACGAGTTCTGAACTTCAAACTAGCACTAGTGAGAAAGGATCTAAAAGCATCAAAAGTCTAAGAAACTTTCATTTGTTTGTTTATAGGAAACAAAAAATCATCTTTAAATGTTTTGTGCATTCTTGTAAATGAGCTGATTTCCCCTTGCTCTGTTCTTTGAGAAAATGTTGTTATTTCCTTTTATATATGACTGTCTTTAAAATACATGGAAACTTTGAAGATCAAGGTAGAATAGTGGATAGGGCAACAGGCCTGGAGTCAGGAGGATCTGAGTTCAAATCTGTGCTCAGACACTTAAAACTTACTTAGCCATGATCTTGGGCAATTCATTTAACTCCATTGCCTTGCAAAAACCAAAAGCAAAAAATACATGAAAACTGCATTCATTTCAACCTAAATCTTAAATTCTTAAAGTCACATGTCAATATTTCCTTATAATAATAATTTTTGACTGATCCAAGTCATTTAAAAATTTTCCTCCCGTATGTAGGTATAATTCCAATATTGGTTTTAAAATATTATGCCCAGGTGAAGTACAATATCCAATATGTAAGCGGGGCATGGTACACCATGTATAAAACTTCTCTTTTACTTTTTGCACTGGGCCTCTGTTTGCTGGCTTTGGCCACTCCTACATAAACAACAGAAAGTTGATGGAACAGAATTTCTCTATCACTTGCTTAATGAGTGATTTTACTGTGGTTTTCAAATTTATAGGTCTTTCTATCAGAAAAAGAGGACTAGTGCATAAAATTCCCATATTCTTTGTTATCGTCCTTCATCACATGTCAATGAATGGTGTGTATGAAATGTTATGGGGTATAGTATCATTGGACTACTCCTTTCCCTTCCCTCAGTACACTGGTGGTTTGATAATTAAGATGAATGATGGTAAAGAGAAGCTAAGTAAGTACTCCTGAGTCAGCCAAAATTACTGTCCATTCCATGTGAAAGTGTGGTAAGTCATTTATACTTTTATTTTCATACTAATGTAAACTACTGAAACTGATGAGTACTTAATAACATTTGTTAACTAATGAATTGAATGGGGATCTCTGAATGTTCTTATCCTCTTCTATATGTTTTATCAGGGAAATGGTTGATGTCTTGGCAGGCAGATTTGCTCAATTAAATAATGACTCATAATTAAGAGGATAATAAGCAGACTGAATGATAGTCAAGTTCTGAAAAGAATTCAAGATGAGAAAAGAAGCCAAAAGTACTATGATAAAATTAAAGATTTATAAATGTAAAGTTACAGATTAGTCCAAAAACAAAACAAAACATTTATACATATACAGATAGTGAAGGATGTGACTAATCAATAATACTCATTTTTTTCAAGTTCACAGTTTTTTTCTAGTGGACTACAAGTTCACTATAAGTCAATGAGAGATACCAAAATAATATTCAATTTTAAAACTGATTTAATGGAAACATGGAATTAATAGTATATCCATAATTTACTCAAGTGAATCATGATTTGCAATATTGTGTTCAATTTTAGGTGTCACATTTAGGGACAGATAGTGAGATTGTGTTAATATGAACACATAGGAGCACTTTCAGGTAATGTTGATGAGAATTGAAACCTTTCTGAGGTAGGTAGAAGAAACTGCCTACTTAAGTTGGAGAAAAAAAAAGACTTTGGGAAAACATGATAACTGTCTTGAAGTATAAGAAATTTGTTCTACAATAAAAAAAGAATTTCTAAATGTAGAGAACTAGACAGAATTGGTAGTAGTTCAACAATTGGATAATCTAGGTCAATGTAAACATCAGATTTATAAGAATTAGGTCTGTATTGTTCTATTAGAAACCAGGAGATATGGAAATTCAGGGAAGCCTAGAAGGATTTGCATGAAGTGATGCTGAGTGAGATGAGCAGAACCAAAAGGACATTTTACATTCCAACAACATGGGGGAGATGATCAACTTTAATGGATTTGCTCATTTCATCATTGCAACAATCATGGACAATTTTAGCAGTCTTGTGATAGAGAATACCATCTGTATCCAGAGAAAGAACTGTGGAGTTTATACATAGACCAAAGTTTATTATCTTCAATTTAAAAATTTGTCTAATTTTACTATATCTAATATTTTCTTTTTTTCCTCAAGGATATGATTTTTTTTTTCTCTCAACACATTCAGTTTTGTTCAGTGTATAGCATGGAAACAATGTAAAGATGATCAAACTGTCCACTGTCGGGGGGGGGGGGAGGGAAGGGAGGACGGGGGATAATGTGTAAAATTTAAAACCTTACCAAAAATGATAGGTAGAAACTACTGTAATCTATAATTGGAAAACAAATAAAATATTTATATTAAAAAAGAAAAATTAGGTCTATATGACTTTGAAGGCAGTGAGCTCCAAATTACTTGAGCCCCTTACTTCAATGATATATTTCCAATGCCATACCACCCTGAAAACACCCAATTTTGTCTAATTTCAGAAGCTAAGCAGGATTGGACCTGTTTGGTACGTGGATGGAATACCACCTGGAAATACCAGGTGCTGTAAATCTTAAAGGGGTAACTAGATGGCACAGTGGATAGAGAATTGACCCTGAAGTCAGGAAGTCCTTAGTTCAAATTTGACCTCAGACACTTACTAGTTGTGTGACTTTGGACAAGACACTTAAACCTGATTGCCTTGCAACCAGGGAAATCTCCAATTATCCAGATTCATATCTGGTCACTGGACTCCTCTCTGGAGGAAAAAATGAGGTTGATAACAGCATAGCACCCCCCCCCCCACTCAAATCCAATTCACATGCTTGTCATGACAACATCTCCCTGATGTCAGGGTCTTTTTAGAAATGAAAGAAATATTTTTATTATATTACTACTTGTTAAGTAAGTCCAGAAAAGATTTCTGTTCAAAAAAGTGTTTAATGAGATACTAATCTCTGAAGTCCTGTCAGATTCAGAGATCATTTCATTCCAAAGGTATTAAAAAAACACAAAACGTTTTTATATCTCTTTAGGAATGCTGAAGCATGAAGAAATAAGTTTTGAATCTTTCTGGTATTTGAAAGTCCATCAGCAATGATCATAGCCATCTGCAACTACAAGAACTATGCCCATATTCAATGATACACAATTTCACCCTCCCTTTTTCATATTACTGGGAATCCCAGGACTGGAAAATTTCCACATTTGGATTGGCTTCCCTTTTTGCATTGTGTACCTTATTGCCCTCTTTGGAAACATCACCATATTGTTTGTCATCCAGACTGAGAAGACACTTCACCAGCCCATGTTCTACTTTCTGGCAATGTTGGCCACCATTGATCAAGGCCTATCCACAACCAGCATTCCTAAGATGTTGGGCATCTTTTGGTTTAGACTGAGGGAGATCAGCTTTGAGGTCTGTCTCATTCAGATGTTTTTTATACATATTTTCACTGTAATGGAATCAGCTGTACTGTCATCCATGGCCTATGATCGCTATGTGGCAATCTGTAATCCCTTGCATTATAGCACTGTCCTCACCAATAGGGTGGTGGCCTTGATGGGTATTGGGGTGGTGGTGAGGTCTTTTTTCACAGTGATTCCCTTTGTGTTCCTGATCCTTCGACTTCCTTTTTGTGGAAACCATGTCATTCCTCATACCTATTGTGAACACATGGGTATTGCTCGACTGGCCTGTGCTAGCATCAGAGTCAATATGGTCTATGGCCTATGTGCTATTGGAACTCTGATGTTGGATATTGTAGCTATAGCTCTATCTTATGTACAGATTCTCCAAGCTGTCTTTCATCTCCCCTCCCAGGATGCACGACTAAAAGCCTTGAGTACCTGTGGCTCTCATGTTTGTGTCATCCTGGCCTTTTATACTCCAGCCTTATTCTCTTTCATGACCCACCGCTTTGGCAGGAATGTCCCTCGTTACATCCATATCCTCCTGGCCAATCTGTATGTTGTTGTTCCACCTATGCTTAACCCTGTCATCTATGGGGTTAGGACCAAGCAGATCAGAGAAAAAGTGTTAAAGATGTTATTCAAGAATTAAGTCATAATTAGAACTTCAATATTTTAATTTGCACTTTCTGGGGATCTTTATGAAATATTCAGTCTAAATATAGTGATCATAGCATGAGAAGCTTCTTCCTAAGAATAATGTCCCCACTTTTCTCCTAACATCCCTTTTTGAAGTCTTCTGGTGATGACAACTTTCTAAGGAGCTAATTATCTGGATGCCATGGCATTTAATTCTACAAAAATAATTTTTCATATCTAACTCTCCATCTCTCCATACTTTAGACCCTGACACTTGATCCAATGCCCCTGACTGGGAATAATTAGGAGCCTTTTTTGAATGAAACTGAATTGAGAATTGGTTCTTCTTTTCTCTGACTTGTGAGTAGTTTTGAAAAATCCTTAGTTTGGCTTCTCTCAGTTACTGGAGATGAATACTTCAAATGTCAAAGTAATCAATTCATGACTAATTTTGCTCTGATTTCTAAATTCCCTTCAAACATTCTCCGATCTTCACATTATTTTCTTTTACTGTTTCATTTCAATTTTACTAAAAAAATTTTAAAAAACCCAAACTTGCCCTTACAATTTTGAAAGCCATTTTGTATCTTTGATTCTCTTTTCTGTCCAAACATTTAGATCCTAATATGCACAGTTCTGAAAGTCATTTTGGTATCTTTGATTATCTTTTCTATGCAATCATTTAGATCCTAATAGCATCTAGTTTTTTTTGCCTTTCTCTATTATGCAAAAAATTTTCATAAGGATTAGTAATTTGTAGTCTTTGGTATCCTTTCTATTATCACTTTATTTCTAAATAATAGGGCAGAACTAGAAGTCCTAAGTCAGATTCTGGGAAATTCTCTAGATAAACATGTATGTAATACATGACTAAAGGATAAATTTAAAACGAATGATAAACATTTACATAGTGCCTACTCTATACCAGACCCTGAGTTAATTCTTTTACTAATAAAACCTTATTTGATCCTCACAATAATCCTACTATGATCACACATTTACAGTTGAAGAAACTGAGAAGAATGGAGGTCAAATACCCTGACTGGAGACCCATAGCTGGGCTTAGATTTGAACCAATGTCTCCCTGTCTCCAGGTTTAGAACTCTGTCTACTCTGTCACCTGGCTGCTCATTCAATCAACAGTCACGTTATTTAAAGCCGACAAAACCAGGTCAGAAACCCTATAAAGGGACAGCAGAGAAACAGCATAGTAGACCACGAAGCCACGAACACCAAACAAAGAGAAATTGAAACTGGTAGTCTTCTTTTACTGGAGAAGCTAGAGGTTTCTGAGTAGCTGGAAGTCTAAGAAGAACCATGAAAGAGGAAGTTGAAAAACAAAGAATTGGGTGAGTGGGAAAGGTAGACTGAATAAAAAAGGCTTAAGACTTAAGAAAAGACTGTCAATAATCACTCCTCTCAGACAGTTTGGAATTCCTTGGTCCCCAATCTGTCTAATAACTCCCTAGTGATTATCAGAACAATCAAGGAATTTGCCTAGAGCAGTGTTTGCTCTGAGCCCTAGGGCTTTCCTTAAATACAGGTTTTAGAAAAACCTGATAAAAAATGTTATTCCTAGAGGTATGTGAATTTAGAATAAAGCCTCTCCCCTTCATTGACCATTGACCTGAGTAAATACTGCAGCCAAAAGAGAAACAGGAGCCCCTCTGCTACAGGATTAGTGAATTAGTTCTTATCTAAATTTCAGGGCTCTGAACCCCCAGACATTTAATCAGAGCTAGAAGACAGAATAGACAGGGAAGAAGTGGGGAATTAAACTTCCAATAATGGGGAAAGACACTTGAAATGTAGTTGATGATATTACTGCAAATAATTACTGGAAAACCACAAGAATGTTAGTGAAGTTAGAAGAAAGTGGGAAAAACAAACTAGGACATTAGCATGAGAGAAGGAACTGGATGGAGTTCAACTGAGCAAGAATAAATTTCAAATACAAAAACCATACAGAAATGACTTTTGTATTCTACAGTAAAATTTTGTGTACTACTGACTTTTTATACATTTTCTGTCTTTAAGAAATCAGATTTCTTGTGGAGTGTCATATAGAGAATGATGCTCTACTGATGGAAGAAAAGAAAATCAGTCTGGTTCACTGCATCCCAAAATATTAGAACAAGTGCTAGCTCCTTTCTTTAAAGTCTATTTATTGAAATGATTTTAAAAATGGAAGTTTGCATGGTGAATGACAACTCTCATAGAAGAACCTCTTTCCTAGAGAATCAGACAGACTCCATGACCACTTACTTAGGTCTAATTCTGCTGCCAGATCAGCAAAGTAAAGATCGTATTTAAGAAAGAAACTTACTCCAAGCAACTGTAGCACATGAGGATGCTGATGGGAAATAAGGAATTTCAAGAGAAAAAGAGAAACAACCATTTGGTCCTTAGAACCATTAAAAAATATGAAGCACACATATGGGGGCCAAATCAGAGTAAGTCTTGGTCAGGACTGTCCAACCTTAGGATATCTCAGGGCCGCATTAAAAGAAAATCATTATTCGAGGGCTGCACCTAGAATAAAAAATACAGTACACTGTTATAATAATTAATTTGTAGTTTTATCATAGGATTAGTGCTATGAAAAGTCATAGTCCTTTTAACTTATTAAAAAGTGGGGGAACTCGAGTTATCAATACAACAGGGAAAGACAAAGCAGGAAAGGAAATGCAAATCAACAAAACAACAGGTTAGGTGCATACTGACCAGTCTGAATCATACAGACCAGAACACATCCCACAGACTGATTGAAAATTGTGAGCCTTATGTTCTGTCTGTAACACTTTTGAAAAAATCAAAGGGAATTGACATCAATGAGATTATTTATTGAATTGATTGAATTGAAACATCTAATACACATTTCACTCCTGAAAAATTAAAACCCATAGGTGGATCATATAAAATAGCATTGAAGCTTTATTTTGCACATCCCTGGTATAGATAAAGTTCAGTTAATCTCCAAATCATTCCTGTGAGCCTCAGCTTTTTCCATTACTTGTCTCAAAATTTCAATTTCTAATTGTGTTCTCAACTTTTTTACAGGACAGAATCAACCTCATAATTATACAGGCAATTTTACTAGAGTATAATAGAAATATCACTTTTTATTTTTACAAAAATTCAGTTACAGAAGTACATTTTCACAATACTCAAAATTATAGAATCTTAGAGGCAGAAGGGATTTTAAAGGGCATTTATCCTTAGCTTGAAGAAATGAAGTGATGAGTGGAGCTCTCAGTCTTCTGTGACCTTTGGATAGATTTAATAAAACTTGATATCTTTCTTCACATCATCATAATTTCCCCCCATTATCCCTCCAACAACCTTCCTCAGAGTATCATTCTGCATAATAAATGATATTGTTACAGATCAAAAATTAAAAGGAAATACCAGTATGATAGATCAAAACATTGGGGAAAGACTGAAAATATATGCAGTAAATCACACTTGCAAAGTTCACACCTCTTTAACTAGCTTTCTAAGATTTATTTCACAATTTTCTCCTTACATTGGTCCTAATTTGCCGAATATGAAGGAGCCCATACAACATAAATGTTGTAATCTTTAGGGCCTTTTCTGTGCTGTGGAAGGCTTTCTCCATTCAATCCTCATTTCCTAAGCCATGTTGCACTTTTGGTTATGCTATCTTGGGCAGGAGAAAGTTTAGTAAATAGTATGTAGTACAAAGTACCACTGACTGTATGTATATATGTATGTACATGTGTCAGCAAATGAGGAAGATGCATGAAGCTGCTTCAGATGATCCTAAAGTGAATAACTAAGGGGAATCCAAAAAAGATCTCAAAACTGACAGTGTCAAAGAGGATACCAGAAAGTGTCTAGGTGAAGCTTACCTTAACTAGAAAGAATCTCAGGAATAGATTCCAAATACAAGTGGCTAGATGAGCAACTAGAACATATCTAATTCAGAAATTCAACACCTAGCTCATTTGTGCATTCAGATCAATACAACTTTAAAGAACCAAGAAAATACTCAACACTTCTTTGACTATCTTTTCTGGGATGATTTCTCAGAGTGTTAATCCTGTTAACTTCAGAAATACTGATTTTATACCACATGATAATCAAGTTTCTATTTTTTCATTAGGTGGGAACTGTTTGTGTACTATGCTCTTGCTGGAATTTGTATACATTCCATGTCCTTTGGAGAGCAGATTTACCTTGCAAAGTGTAACATAAAGAATAATGTTCTACCTATGGATGAGAAACTGAATGGATCAAGAACTGGCTCATTGCATCCCAAAATTCTAGAATTAGAGTAAGAACCTTAAAAATAGAAAAAAATTATTGCTATGAAATAAAAACAAATATTTTTATATTGAAAGAAAATATTTGAGACATCCTTTTTCACAGAAACTCATTGCTGTCAAATATGAACAATAAATGATTTAATATGTAGGAGTATTAATTCCCAGTAACTATTGTCTGCACACTAGGAGCATTTTGATACTTACAAAAATCCAAGAGAGTAAAAATTTTAAATGCCAAACTAGAACTAGATCAGGGGTATATCTGGGTAAAATTTAGTTAATTCTTCCAAAGTTTTCCTAGGGAGTCCCATCTTTTCCTCAGCACCTACCTCTCTAAAATTCTTACATGTCTATCATGACTCAGCTGTACAATTGCACAGTTAACTTTTGAGCCAGACACACATGAAACAAAAAAGCAGAAATCTCAATTACAAACCTGATGACAGTCAGAATCTCAAAATATTTGGATTAAATATTCTTAGAGTAGGACAGAAAATCAATGGTTATACATCATATGTTTGAAGATATCTAGTGATGGGAAGCCCACTATCTCTTAAGAGAGTCAATTATTTTTGAATAACTCTCTAAAAAATATTTGAAAGTTTTCACTTTATGGTGAGCCTAACATCTTATGGTACCATATGAAAATTCTCTTCTTCTTTGCTTTAGTCTCAATCTTACAAAAAGCTACATGTCCTACTTTTCTTCTTGATTCTATCCCCTCTTGATTTCTTTTTGTTTGTTTGTTTGTTTTGCAAGGCAATGGGAGGTAAAGTGACTTGCTCAAAGTCACACAACTAAGTGTCTAAGGGCAGATTTGAACTCAGGTCCTCCTGACTCAGGGCTGGTGCTATATTCAATGTGCCACCTATCTGCTCCCCCTCCTGTTTTCTAATGAAACTTAACACATTGATCATTCACTCTCTCGAATTTTTTTCTTTTCTGTTCTCTTATTTTTTGTTGCCTACAGCTAGACCCAGGTATCCCTCATTCTTTGAAAAAAAAAATTATCATATATCACATGTCATGATCCCCTCAAGCTACCATCCTATTTCTTTTCAACATTTCACAGCCAAATTCCTAGAAAAAAACTGAGCACATTTTGTAGATTCTACTTTCTCACCATTATTTCAAATTCTTAAAATTTTATGTTGGCCAATATGACCACAAAGGACAACGTTCCAAGTTGAAAGGGATGTGGGAAATCTGGGACACTAATAGTTGGTGAAGCTGAGAACTCATTCAACCTTTCTGGAGATCAATCTGGAATAATTCCCAAAAGACAATAAAAATGTGCATACCCTTTGATCCAGCAATACCACCACTGAAGAGATCATGCAAAAATGTAAAAAGGTCATTTGTACATAAATATTCATAGCATACTGTCTGTGGTAGCAAAAAACTGGAAACTGAGTGAATGTCCATCAATTGGGAAATGACTGAACAAATTGTGGTACATGTATGTTGTTGAATACTATTTTTCTATTAGAAACCAAGAGGGATAGGAATTCAGAGATGTCTGGGAAGACTTGAATGAACTGATGATGAGCAAGATGAGCAGAACCAGAAGAATATTGTACACCCTAATGACAACATGGTGGTGATGATCAATCTTATTGGACTAGTTCATTCCATCAATGCAATAATCAGGGAAAATTTTAGAGCACCTATGATGGAAAATATCATCTGTACCCAGAGAAAGAATTGAGGAGTTTACACAAAGACCAAAGTCTATTACCTTCAATTTTTTTAAATAAAAAAGTGACTAATGATCTACATAATTTTGCTATCTCCAATATTTTGTTTTCTCCTCAAGGATATGATTTCTTTCCCAACAAATTCAATCCCAATCAATGCATACCATGGAAACAATGTAAAGTTTACCAGACTGCCTTCTGTGGGGGGTGGAGGGGAGGGAAGCAAGGAGAGGGAAAAAAGATTGTAAAATTCAAAACCTTACAGAAAAATAACAGGTAGAAACTACTATTGAATATCATTGGAAAACAAATAAAATATTAATTTAAAAAATTTGCTTCACCATGCAGTCTATTGAGTTTCTAATGATCTCTTTCTCACTATTTTTGTTATATCCATGTCCTTGACCTCAGAAGTATTTACCAATGTGGATTACTACTTCCTTTTTCATGCTCTCTGGTTCATAGATTTTCACAACACTGTTCTTTGTTCTTTCTTGGTTCTCTTTATACTGTTCCAAATGATTTTTCCTACTCTTTTCACTTCTCTCTTCATGTGAGTGGATTCCATCTCTCTGCATTTGTCACTTTCCTCTTTTTCTACATATTGTCTCAATAATGTTATCAACTCCTATAGATAAAACTATCATCTATCTCTAGCTAACCCTAAAATTTACCTATCCAACTCATCTATTTTCTGAGCTTCATTCCAACATCTTCTATTACCTGCTTAAAATCTTTATCTAGGTGTCTAATAAACCTACCATACTCAATATGCCCCAAACTAAAGGAGTCATTCATCCCTTATACCTATCCCTCATCTTAACTTTTGTATTTCTCTTAAAGGTATCATCATACTTTCACTTACTCAGTGTGGAAAACTAGGAATTATGTAAGGTTCTTCTCTCTCCCTCTTATTACCCCTGCTATAGTTATTTACATGCAAATTTTTTAAAAATTCTATATTCTCAACATCGAAACATTGAACATAATTCTATGCACGGTACAATCATCCTAGTACAAGCTTTTTTCTAATCTCATCTGAACTATTTCAAATATCTCCTTCTTCTGCAACAAAACCATCAGTTAATTTATCATTTCTAAATCATCAATCTGCTCAGGAAAGTTCAGTGATTCCATTTTGGCTTTAGAATAAAGCATAACTCTTCTAATTGATATCTATACATGTCACAATAAGACTCAAGTGTGGCTGATCACATCTTACTTCTTTCCATATGCTCAAAATTTCAGGCACACTGATCTGCTCACTAAAACCTATGCATGAAGTCTATCCCTCATATCTGTGCCTTGTACCTGGAATCATCTCCCTTCAAATCCTTTTAGCTTGTAGCTCCCATCACCTTCAAAGATCAGCTCAAGTGCTATCTCATTCATAGGGATTTTCTCAATTCATAAAGTCCTTAGTACTTTTCCAATCATGGAGTATTTATTTTCTACATATCTATTTACTTATCTCTAGAAAATAAGATCAGGGTAGTTAAGGACTTTTGTTTGTTCTTACCTTGTATTTTTATCATTCTACATAATAATTGACAAATAGTTACTGGCTACTTAATTAATCCATAAAAAAGAGGCAGAAGGGATTAGGCTTTCTTTTGCAGGTCAGAAGAGGCCTCTCTTCTTTAGGATAAACAACCAGGATTCCTTAACTGTTTCTGATGTGTCTTGGTCTCCAGTCTTCTTACTGTTCTATGATCTTTGTTCCAAATATGCACCTTCCTAAAAATCTTCCATCCAGAAGTCCACAGAATTACCCACTTATATATGACCTAGTCTGGGAAAAGAAGAAAGGCATCATTGGTCCTCTTGATCTCTCACTATCATCCTTCATTCAATTTAATTTATTTCGAAGAAGTGAGTTGGCTTTTTCCTAGAACATTCTAAACCAATTACATTGTCAACCTGATTCCTTTTTTTAATCATTCTCCTTGTTATCATTCTTTTTTATCTATATATTTTCTAATTTGAAACTCACAATAGCCCCTGTTTTTATAATTCTCATTAATATCAGTCAATTATTATGAGTTTGAGAGGGTAGAATATTAAATTTCTAGGGTATGCATTTAAATGTAGGAAATCAATAAATGCTATAAATAAAACAGGATTTATTGCTTTATTTTTGATTATAGGGAATTTTTAAAAAGTAATGGAGAATATTTTGAAAATAATTTGAATCTGAAATTGTTTCATGAATTTTTAAACAGTTAGTTATTATAACTGCAAGAACACTATGAAGCACAAAATATAGTTATTATTTTTTATACTTTTTAAGAAGATATTGAGGGGCAGCATAGCAATTAATTTGTCCATTGCAACAGAGTGTAAAAAAATAGAATTTTCATGACATTATTTGCCTCACCTGTAGAAGAAGAGAAAGATAAGTTTTATGAAATGAAAATGAAATGAATAAGCGTGAGGAGAATAACCAGGCGGGGGTTAAGCTTTCTAAAATCATACTACTTAACATACTCTATTATAGGACAATTGAACTAGTCATCATTCCTCTTTCTCATCTTGTCTTTTGCCCCTCTTTCCTTTGTTCATTTTATTCCTCAAACCTGGAATGAACTTCTCAATTTAATTTGTATTTTTTTTTGAGGTTTTTGCAAGGCAAATGGGGTTAAGTGGCTTGCCCAAGGCCACACAGCTAGGTAATTATTAAGTGTCTGAGACTGGATTTGAACCCAGGTACTCCTGACTCCAAGGCGGGTGCTTTATCCACTACACCACCTAGCTGCCCCATCGCCACCTAGCCACCCCGACAATTTGCATTTTATATGCCCCTTCCTTCAAGACTCAACCCATATTTAACCTACTCAATCTTTTCTTGATTTCCCCAGATGAAACTATAGAATTTTTACAGCACTTCATGTGGACCTATTAAAAGCTTTCATAATACAGTGATTTTTTTCATGACTATTTATACTATAGTTCATTCACATTTACATAACAAACTCCCTGAAAGAAGTTTCTTCACTGCATTCACGAATCCATTCATTCATTTATCTATCTATCCATTCATTTATTTCTATCCTGTTAGTAGGTGCATTATGGTAAGTACTCAATTTAGATGTAATTGGATAAAATTGAATTTATTCAAGGGATGATAAAGCTGATAATAGAGATGATCAGGTTATGTAGGACTGTTTATTTTTCTTAAACAATCAGTATTTTAAAGTCCAATAAACAAACAAAACCAATAACCATAATATGTTAGATACTATGTCTGATCTTAATGTTTTGATTCATGATATTTTCCTTATATTATGGGAATTTTACCTTTATATTTACTTTCCTTTAATCTACTTCTTTTCTGCACATTTTTTCAGCACATATTTCTGTGCATGTCAGATTACCAATACAACTTTTTGACTTATAGACTAAACTATCAAATGAAAAAGAAAAAAAAGATATTCTAATCCATTTGTGTCTCTTCAGGACCTCCAAATGAATCAGTTCCTACTGGGCTCCCACAGAGTAGGTGACACTCTGTGATAAGCATTAACATACTCATCTATAGGGCATGCCCAAACCCAATGATAAAGTTTCACCCTTTTTCCTTTTTGCTGCTAGGCATCCCAGGTCTAGAATCTATGCACATCTGGATTGGTTTCCCTTTCTGCATAGTATATTTGATTGCACTGGTGAGGAATATCACCATACTATTTATGATCCTAACTGAGAGGAGACTTCATCAGCATGCTGGCCACTATTGATCTGAGCTTTTCAATGGCCACTATCCCTAAAATGCTGAGCATCTTCAACTTGAGAGAGATCATTTTGGGAATTTGCCTAACAAGATGTTCTTCATTCATAATTTTACTGGCCTGGAATCAGCTATACTCCTGGCCACGGCCCACCCCACTTTGTTATAGTGTCATTCTTACAAAAAGAGTGGTGACAGCAATTGGCCTTGGAATTCTGCTGAGATCTTTCCTTTCAGTGATTCCCTTTGTGTTCCTGATCCCATGTCTGCCTTTCTGTGGACAGCACATCATTCCCATATGTACTGTGAGCACATGGGTCTGGCCACCCTGGCTTATGCAAGCATCAAGGTCAATATTATATTAGCTGGGTGCCATTTCTTTCTTCATATTTGACATCATAGCCACTGCTATCTCTTATGGTCAGATTGTGCAAGCTGTCTTTCATCTTCCCTCCCTGGTTGCTCGTCTTCAAGACTCTAAGTACCTTTGGCTCCCGTGTGTGTGATTTTGGTCTTCTATACCCCTGCCCACTCCTCATTCATGACCCATCTCTTTGGTCAGAATGTTCACCATTAAATCCACATCCTCTCTGCCAATTCGTATGTTGTGGTTCCACCAATGATCAACACAGTTATCTATGACCAACCAGATCCAGGAATGGAAGCTAAAGATATTCTCACAAAAGCAAAACATGGAATGGGATATCCTGACTGAGTCTCTATATGGTTCAAAAGGTTTTGTTGGGTCATGAATGAAGGTACTTGCTTGGAATATATTCCAGTTTCTTCTGATGATCTCATAAGGATTTTCAACTTCTCCTAGTTCATGTACATATGCCTTTCTGTTGAAACATGACAACTGTAACTTCCTTGTGTTTAGTAACTTAATGGTGGGGCTCAGACTTGGGGATACAGCTTCTTCTGGGCCCATTTTTTACATACTCATTCCTCACAGTAATTAACAATAATATAATAAGCAGAATTTCATTCTGAGTATATTAAATGATTTTCTACAAGATGAAGAAGTTATAAGACATAATGAAATTTAGAAATTAAGATATACTATTCATGAACAGAGCAATCATAAGTATATTATCAAGATGGATATTTTGTACATCTTTTTTTCTCACTCTTTGAGACAACAGTTCAGTGATTAGAACTTTAGTTTTCAGACTCAAAAGATCTAGGTTCATGTTCCCACTTTCAATATTTACTGACTATCTGAAACTGGACTCAAAATTTAATTTAATTCTTTCGCATTTTGATCATCTATAAAATGATGACACTTTTGCCATCTAAGTTTCCTGGGTTATTGCGAAGACTTTTAAAACTCAACATGTTACATAAATGTAAGTTGCTGTAAACCAATAAATCAATGTTTTTTTTAAAGTATTTATTACATTCTAGGTAATGGAGATACAAAAAAATAATAAAAGTCCTTAGTGACAAGAAAGCAACTTTTAATGGTGGAGAAAATAAGTGCAAATAGAAATAAATACAAAAGAAATTTGGAGAGAATAAAGACAGAAGATTGAAATACTTAGCACTATACTTGGCACATAGTAAGCCTTCCATAATTCCTTTCTTTCTTTCTTTTTTCCATTCTTCCTTCTTTCTTCCCTTCCTCCATTCTTTCCTTTTATCATATCATTTTTCCTTTACTCTTTCCCTTCTTATTCTCTCCCTTCTCTTTTCCTCATTTTCTCCCCCTTTTCTTCTCTCTACTCCCTTTATCTGCCTGCTCCCCACCACTCCTTCCATGCTGTTTTCCTTGACTTCCCCGTAAAGATAGATCCTTTATGGTTAACTAAGTAGGGAAAGGTCTTAGTTAAATGAGATTTGATAAAAGAATGTTTTTAGTACAATGCAATATTGTGTTCTCTCTCTCTATCCCTTAGGTGACTGGGGTAAAGAAAGTCTTCTCATGTTTCCCTATATTCTATATGTTTATCATTTCGTATGGAGTGGTATCATTCCAATATTTTTATGAGCCACAATATGTGTAGATATTGCCGACCGAATGAGCATAGACTTTATCTTCATATCTTTATGCTATGAATATGGGAAGAAATTGCAAAGAGAAAATAGATAAGGATTCATACTGTCTTTCTTTGACCCTAGGAGTTCTCTCATTCTCTCTTTTACTTTTGTTCCTCTTGTCAGCATTATTGATATCTTTTCTGTCAGTCTTCAATTATCAAATAATTGTTGATATTTAATTCTTCTCCTTTCCCAACAGAATATTTTCTCAATTATTCTCTCACTGATACTAAATGGTTTTCTTAGAGAGGAACAGAGGGTTAATAAAAAATATTATTTAGATTTCAATACAGTATGCACAAGATTATATGTATATATGTGATGATTCCTGCATTGAGCCTAGGAAAGTTCAAATGAGCTGATTGATGGGTACCAAATAACTTAGAAATATTGATGGCCAGTGTCTGTGAAACTGATCTTCCCATCTATATCATGCAAAGATTGAGACATTGTTCAATGAATAAGGAAAAATCAAGGATTATTTCCAAATAATAAGATGTGATGCCAAGAATTTATTCTTCAATATGTCAGTTCTTCCCAGAGACAGATTTTTTACCACACTTAAGACTCGATTACACTTTAGACTTCATCCTTCTTGTTTCCAATGATAATTTCTCCTGATATGACATTGAATATGCACAATATGGAAAAAAACACTTTTCATTATCTTAGAATCCCGTTTTAACATAGTATATAGTAATAACGACATACAATTGTGGGGGGACTGAGCAAGTTGTATACAGAAATACACATAGAGAAATAGTAATAGACCCAAGATAGATAGATATAATTTTGTTCAAATACTACCAGATTTGAAGTTACAGCACTTGGGTTCAAATCTTGGGGTATTTTTTTTTAATTAGTCTCTTTTCTTAGGAAAGTACCTTGACTCACCTACCCTCTTTAAGTCTTAATTTCCTCATTTGGAAAATGAGATGATGGTGTAGATAGATGATCTCTAAAGTTTTTTAGCTATAAATCTATGGATCTCTGAAAGGTAGTTAACAGGAAGAATTGGAGCAATTATTTGCAACAGGGGAACCTTGTTTTAATGTAGGCAAAATATTTTATAAATATTATCACTTGAATCCTATAATAATCTTGTGAGGTAATTTCTATCATTATCCCTATTTTATATGCAAATGAAATGAAACTGAGAAAGGCTGTTATTTCTTCTAGTTCTTATAGTTAATATGTCTCTGAGTTCAGATTTGAATTCAGGTAGTTCTGGCTTTTGGTTCAGTGTTCTATCTACTGTACCTCCCCAACAACTTGAAAAATATTCTTATTTATGTAAAGATTGGACTTCTCAGGTTGTTTCTGGACATCAGATTCTCTGTATTATATTTGGACTAAAGTTGTGATTTCAATTGAAGCCTCCATCTGACCTTAATATCTCAACATTGATATTTCATAAATATGTAATTCATTCATGCATGTTTATTGCAAGTACTCATGCTTTTTTCATTTGTGTAAATGATGTGTCTCGCCATTGCCATTTGTGTCACTCACAACTGGAGTTCCTCAATAGTTCCATGACTCCCAACCAAGAACTATTTCTAGAATAATCGTGTGTTTAAAAAATATCTCTTTGTGTTGATAATCATTAAAAATTATACTCAACAAAACAGAACAATATAATCTCTTTTCCTCTATTCTCGTATCGATGCAACATTGGCCCTGGAGTCAGAAGAATGGGAATTCAAATCTAACCTCAGACATTTGTCACTTACTGGTCATGTGAACTTGGGCAAGAAATTTAACCGTGACTGCCTCACATCCAGTACCATCTCCAACCTTCCTGATTCATATCTGGGCACTGGACCCAGATGCCTCTAGAGGAGAAAGTGAGACTGGTGACTTAGCATAGCACCCTTGCACTCCAATCCATTTAATGCGCTTGTCATGTATCAATTCTCAGGTGTCATGGTCTTTGAGAATGAAGGACAAACATCATTCAATTCTAAGCCTATTAATGTCTATTGGGAGTGACTGTCCAGAATTTATGTATTCAGATACTAATTTAATTGACTATTTTTTTTATTTATTTAAGGCAATGGAGTTACGTGACTTGGCCAAGGTCACACAGCTAGGCAATTTTTAAGTGTCTGAGGCCAGATTTGAACTCAGGTGCTCCTGACTCCAGGGCCAGTGCTCTATCCACTGTGCCACCTAGCTTCTCCCCATTTGACTTGTGCAAAATATCCTTTATTATACATGTGAAACTGACATTTTTGCCCAGCCCAATGCTTGTTTATGCACTATTTCATGTTAATAATTTAAAAATTGTTGAGTAAATTATTTTTGAGGTTATATTTTCAAACAAATATATTAATTCTAACATTTTCACCTTATTTGCTGTGCCCTTATTTTGCCCTTGTCCAAGCAAAGAAAAAAATATAAAATAGTAGGTTGTCTCCTTCCATGAATCTCATCAATTTTTGCAATAGAATAGATGCCTATCTTCCCTTTCCCCCTATTCCTTTTTTTATATATATTTGTTCACTAATATCCCTGCCTAGTAGGAAGTCATTCATGCTCACCCAGTTCCTAATTCTATTCCTTCTAGGCAATTCCCTGAGTACTGGCCCTTATGCCTACACTGTTGGAATGGGCGAGTCCAGTAAGGTTGATCATCACCCTCAGAGATTTAGTTATTAAAAATAAAGGCATTGGAAATTTCCTGTTCCCCAAGGATAGACCCCGGGGAGGGTTCAGGAGTTTTAAGGCTGATGTCACTCAGTTGTTTTTACAACATAATATTTCTCTCTTCACACCTATTCAGAGGTTAAAGAGTAATGTCGAGACAGACAGATACAAGATATCCTTCAGATATCAGTCTTGGTGAGTCACACAATGGACTCCGGCTTTATTTCTTTTTTACCTTGGAAGTTTTATTTATTTTGATCTCATATTATTTTCATTTCTAGAAATATCTTTCTTTCTTACCAGTGAATGATCTGTTTTAAAAGAATAAAAAGAAAGAAAAAACAGTTCACCAAAACTAATCAATATATTGATTATGATAATATATGCAATGTTTCACATAGACTCTGACTTGTGCAAAGAAAACTGTGGGTTACATTTTTTTTCATACCCTAAACATAGTTCTACAATTGCTTCTTAGGAGTCAGGTAGAGGGGAATAGTGCATGTGATGAAAAGATGGAAGAATTTGGGGAGGAAAGAATTCCAGACTGAGGGGTGAGTAGCATGAGAAAGAAAGGTTTTATTCAGACAGCAAATGGAAGGGGGCCAGAGGTTTTCTTGAACATTGAATAAAAACAATTGATCATTGCGATTCATTTGTTTTATATTTTGTGGGGGAAATGTAAAAAAAAAAGGAACAGGGTAATAGGTTTATCCTTTGTGAAATCAGAAAGGAAAACTCAAAACAGAAAATGGTATACTCTACAGAAACACAAATTATAAAAAAAAATTTCAGCATAAGAAAACTTTTCCTTTATGATTGAAGAACTAGTTAGGAATAATATAGAGGGGATACCAATAGAAAAAATGGTTTCATATATAGATTGTGAAATGAAAGTGATCTTTGAAAATTTTTGAATTTAATCAACTCTGACATTTTCTATATGCAAAACTTTGCCTCAGCAAGAGAAAATTACCTGTCCAAGATCAGACAGATAAGAAAAAGTTAGATCAGGATTTGACCCATGTATTCTCCCTCCAAATCCAAAGGCCGTTTTTATACATCACTCTGCTTTTATACAGACTGGGATATTGAATCAACTGTTCAGTACTCATTTAACCATAAGAGTTTTTTATTGTTTATAGTTTCTGTTTTATTTTAGCAAAGAAAGAATGTTAATGTTCTTTTTCATTGTGACTGACTCAAATTGTTATAGACTAGACTGAAATGAATCTGTAGGGTCAAATGTTTCAGAGAAATGAGTCTTCTCAGATATTGAGAAACTCTTACCAATTTGTTGCCCAATAGTTTATCCCTAATCCCTGTACCTCTCCTCCTCTATTTCTTTGTCTTTCTGACTTTCTTGATCTCTCTAGGGCAACCCTGAGTGGTAGGGAAATGTTGAACTAATATTATTAGGTTAAGTTGCTATGCACTTCCATTTGCCCAATGAACACTTAATTAACATCATTAACTTTTTCAAAGTGACATTTACCAAGAAAATTTAGTAAGAGTCAAAGTTATAATTTCATCTTATTCCTAGTTGCACACTTTCCCTTTACCATCTATGGTCCTAGGGAGACTGGAATGAAATTTAATATAATGTCTAAATATTTTTCATCCTCCAATTAAACTTCTATGATTAGTGGATGTATGATTATACATTCCTGCTCCTGCTAGACTTAATCAAGTGGCATGTCAGTAGATCTCTGCCCTGTACTGTTTGACTTTTGTTAGATTCTGGATTGGATTCTAATTCTTGGATTTACTGTTAACTCATTTTTCTAAACTTGTGAAATTTCACGAGCTTATTACAATCTCCAATTGTCACTACCTGAAAAAAATGAAAAAGAAATAGAGGCACAAAAGAGAAATAATTAATTGTATGCCCATGAGTTCTGAGCTTCATACTAGCACAAGTGAGATAGAATCTGAAAGC
This sequence comes from Macrotis lagotis, assembly GCF_037893015.1. Classification (NCBI taxonomy): domain Eukaryota; kingdom Metazoa; phylum Chordata; class Mammalia; order Peramelemorphia; family Peramelidae; genus Macrotis; species Macrotis lagotis. Next base: position 840,356,550 of record NC_133658.1, on the reverse strand, counting down.
ATTAAAAGTCTAAGGAGTTTTATTAGTTTGTTTACTGAAAACAAAAAATGACCTTTGAATATTTTATACATTTTTATAATTTGGCTTATTTCTCCTTAATTCTGTTTTATGAGATAATGTGGTTACTTCCCTTTCTATATGTGTGCCTTTAACATAAATGAAAACTACATTCATTACCACCTGAATCTTATCTTCTTAATGTCAAATGTCAATACTTCCTTAAACTAATAATTTTATTGACTGGTTCAAGTTATTTGAAATTATTTCTTCCCTCCAATAGAAACAGTATAGTATAATATAGATATGGTATAATATCTAAATTGACAAGTTTGTTTAAATAATGATTCAGAGTTAAGAGGATAATTAGCACCCTAAAGAATTCAAGATGAGAAAATGTCAAATCAAAGTTAATAAGCCAGGCCTAATAAGTCAAATCTAATTTGATGAAATTAAATATTTGGGAATATAAAGTTACATATTAGTGCTAAAACCAAACCAAACAAAACATTTCTACAATTACAGGTAGGGGAAGATGTGACAAGTCAATAATACTCTTTTTTTTAAAGCTCTCAATTTTTTTCTAGTGCACTAAAAAGTTCAGTATAAGTCAGTGTTATGGCATAGATACCAAGACTAATGGAAATTTGAGTTAATAGTGTATCTGTAATTTACTCTACTGAAGCACAATTTAAAATTTAGTGTTCAATTTTAGGTATCACATGTAAGAATGGACATTGAGATTGTGTTAATATGGACACATTGGAGAATTTTCAGGGAATGTTGATGACCAATGAAATCTTTTCAAGGTAGGTGCAAGAAACTGGGTACTTAAGTTGGAGGAAAAAAGGACTTGGGGAAAACATGAAAAAAATGCTTCCAAGTATTTAAAATTTGTCCTACAGATAGAAGAATTTCTAAATGGAGAGAAATAGGCAGAATTGATAGAGGTTCAATTTCTGGCTAATTTAGGTCAATGTAAATATACCCTTTGTAAGAAAAGGTCTATCTCAAAGGGTAGTAGCCTGACTCTGAAGGCAATGCACTCTGTATTGCTTGAGACCTTTACTTCGATGTTATATGTCTACTGTCATACCACCCTGAAAGCACCCGATCTGCTCTGATCTCAAAAGCTGAGCAGGTTTGGACTTGGTTAGTACTTGGATGGGATACCCCTTGGGAATACCGGGCACTATAAACTTTAAAGGGGCAATTAGGTACCACAGTGAATAGAACACTGGCCCCGAAGTCAGGAGGACCAGATTTCAAATCCAACCTCAGACAGTTCTAACTGTGAGGCTTTGGATAAGTCACTTAACCCTGTTTACCTCATATCCAGGGCTATCTCCAGTAATCCTGATTTGTATCTGGAGGAAAAAATGAAACTGGTGACTTAGCACAGCACCCCCTCACTCAAATTCAATTCACATGCTTGTCATGGCATCATCTCCCTGATGTCAGAGTCTTCTTGGAAATGAAGGATAAATAGTATTATGTGAGTACTTGTTAAGTAAGTCATAGAAGAGATTTCTGTTCAGGCAAGTGTTTAGTGAGATCCTGTTCTAAGAAGTCCTGTAAAATTCTGAGATTATTTCATTCTAAAGGTATTTAAATAAATAAAAGTTTTATGTCTCTCTAAGGATGCACATATATGAAAAGATAATCTTTAAATCTTTACAGTTTGAAAGTCCATCAGCAATGATCATAGCCTTCTACAACTATAAAAAGTATGTCCATTTCCAATGATACACAGTTTCATCCCCCCTTTTTCATATTACTGGGAATCCCAGGACTGGAAAATTTCCACATTTGGATTGGCTTCCCTTTTTGCATTGTGTACCTTATTGCCCTTTTGGGAAACATCACCATATTGTTTGTCATCCATACCGAGAAGACACTTCACCAGCCCATGTTCTACTTTCTGGCAATGTTGGCCACCATTGATCAAGGCCTATCCACAACCAGCATTCCTAAGATGTTGGGCATCTTTTGGTTTAGACTGCGGGAGATCAGCTTTGAGGCCTGTCTCATTCAGATGTTTTTTATACATTTTTTTGCTGGAATGGAATCAGCTGTACTTTCATCCATGGCCTATGATCGCTATGTGGCAATATGTAACCCCTTGCATTATAACACTGTGCTCACCAACAGGGTCGTGGCCTTGATGGGTATTGGGGTGGTGGTAAGGATGTTTTTCACAGTGATTCCCTTTGTGTTCCTGATCCTTCGACTTCCTTTTTGTGGAAACCATGTCATTCCTCATACCTACTGTGAACACATGGGCATTGCTCGACTAGCTTGTGCTAGCATCAGAGTCAATATGATCTATGGCCTATGTGCTATTGGAACTGTATTGTTTGACATTGTAGCTATAGCTCTATCTTATGTACAGATTCTCCAAGCTGTCTTTCATCTCCCCTCCCAGGATGCACGACTAAAAGCCTTGAGTACCTGTGGCTCCCATGTTTGTGTCATCTTGGCCTTTTATACTCCAGCCTTATTCTCTTTCATGAGCCACCGCTTTGGACAGAATGTCCCTCATTACATCCATATCCTCCTGGCCAATCTGTATGTTGTTGTCCCACCTATGCTTAACCCTGTCATCTATGGGGTTAGGACCAAGCAGATCCGGGAAAAAGTGTTAAAGATGCTATTCAAGAATTAAGTCATAATTGAAACTCCAACATTTTAATTTGTACTTTCCAGCGATGCTTATAAAATATTCACAGTCTAAAGATAGCAATCATAACAAGAGATGCCTTTTCTAAAAATAATAATCCCACCCTTCTCTTGACATACTTTTAAAATTCCTCTGGTGATATAACTCTATAAGGGGCTAATTACCACATTGATCATCTGACTGCCATGACAGTTAATTAATTCTATAAAAATGATTTTTCTTATTTTATACACTGACATCTAGTTCAATTCCACTAGCAGGTAAGATATTGATATCAGTTTTGATTGAAACTGTGAATTAAGATTAGATTCTTCCTTAGTTATGATTAGCACTTCAAATGTCAGTTATTGGTCATTACCCATTTTTACTCTGATTTCTTGTTCCTTCATGCCTTCTCAGATTCTTCACATTATGTTCTTTTACATGTTTCCTTAGCTCCACTAAAAATGAAATAATATTAAAAAATAAACAAAACGCTCTAATGTGCACATTTCTATGGACCATTTTGGTATCTCTCACACTCTTTTATATCCAATCATTTAGATCATAATAGCATCTAGTATTTTTTTGCCTTTTTCTTTTATGAAAAAATTTACCTATGGATGAGTAATTGTAGTCCTTGATATCCTTTCCATTGAAACTTTACTTCTAAGTAATAGAGAAAAAGGTTTTGGGATTTTCTTCAAGTAAATGTGTGTAGTACATGAATAAAGGGGGATATAAGCATTTACATAGTGCCTACTCTATACCAGACCTTGAGTTAATTCTTTTACTAACAAAATCTTATTTTATCCACACAGCAATCCTACTATAATCACACATTTACAGTTGTAGAAACTGAGATGAATGGAGGTCAAGTGCCTTTACTGGGAATTCACGTTTGGACTTAGATTTGAATAAATATTTCCCTATCTCTAGGCCTAGAACTGTTCTGTCACCTAGCTGCCTATATGAAAAGAAACAATAGACTGTCAACTTATTTAAAGCAGTCAAAACTATCCCTTTAACGAGATAGTAGACAGCAAGGTAGACCATGCAATCATATACACCAACCAAAGAGAATTTGAAACTGATGTCTTCTTCATTTAGAGGAGAAAGTAAGGGTTTCTGAGTAGAATGAAAATGTAAGAAGATCCATGTGGAAGAGGAAGAAGGTAAAAAAATAGTATTGGATGAGTGGGAAGTGTAGTGTGGATAAAAAAGTCTGTTGCTTGAAAGGATAAGAAAACTTAATGGAGTCATTATATACTACTGTATAGGCAGGGGATACATTACTGTGTGGTTGAGAAGTTTTTACATGAAATTAAATACCGATGACTCTTGGTATGTGACCCCAGAAGAACAGAAACTTTCTCTTATGGAGCAGGTTCATGAAATTCAAATCACAGATTCACAGAACCTCAGATGTCTCAGAGACCACCTAGCTTAAATCACACCTAGACAGGAATTATCATCATCTCATTTCTTAAAGATTTCCAGAAAGATAGACTTCACTTCCTCCTCCTCTATATCATATAGATAGTTATAATTTTTGAGAGTTATAATTATTTTTTCTCCTTGAACTGAAATATTGCTGTCTGAAACTTCTACCCATGGCTACCCAAGCTCTTCCCTTGGGATCAGGACACCAAAGTTTCCTAAATTAAATGCACAGAGGATTTTTGAATGAATCCCAATCACTTCATTTCACAGGAGAGGTAAATGTGTGTCAGGGATGTTAAGTTTGAGTAAAGCCACATGATAATTATTTAAACCAGGAACCAAATTCAGATCTTCCCATCTCCCTTTCTATCCAGAATACTATAATAAAAGCAAGGCAAATAGTTCTTCCAAACAAAAATATTTGAAGAAAAAGTTCATGATTTCCTCCTCTGACCTATTCCACAATCGAAAAAGCTCCAAGTCTTTCAACTGATCCTCTTTTGCTAATATTTCTAGTTACTTCTTTCTTATAACTCTAATCTGGAAATACTTTCCTACTCTGAAGAAGCTCACAATCATTTGGGAGACAGTATGCAAACATGAATGTTCTAACAAACTATATAGATGAATAAACGGAGGATTTTCCTCCTTTCATGTTTCATCTAATATCATTGTCCATTCCATTCAATGTCTCTCCCTTTTGTACTTTTTGGCAAATGTCATTTCATAATGAGTAAACTCATTACATTGAGTAAAATTATTTTTTATACTGTTATCTATATGATCCTCATGGTCATCTTCTAAAGTATTTCAGAAATATTCCTTTGAAACTGTGTTTAATATTCTAAGTTATTTTCTATATATTCTATATTTTCTATATTCTGTATATAGTATATGGTTGAGAGTTGCTAGGGGAAGTTAATAGTCTAAATTATATATATATATATATATGTATATATATTCCATTTATAGAGATATATCATAATATTCTAAATTATTTTGAGTTGCTTATGTTATTAATCATGTTTTTAATTCATTCATACTTATGTACATATTTATCCAAAATGTATTTTACTAAATGTTAGAATAAACTTTCATGTCTCTAGATGGGTTGGGTAATAAGCTCACAGATATAATATAATATAATATAAAAAGAATTCTTCTTTAGGTATAAAGTGAAAGGCATAGCCTCTGAAGTCCCTTTTATTTTTGACACAATGTATTTTGTGACTTTTTTATACTGATGATAATAAAAGATATGGAAAAAAAGTAAATGAGAAGTCAATCTTAAAATGGTATTGTTCATATGTAGCAACAGCAACTTCCAATAACAGGGAAAGGCACTTGGAATATAGCTGATATTAACACTGCAAATAAACACTGGAGAAACACAAGAATAGTAGTCAAGTTAGAAAGAACTGGTGACTCCCTAGTTGAGCAAGGGATAAATAGGACACTAGCATAAGAGAAGGGACAAGCTGGAGCTGAAATGAACATGTATGAACTTCAAATACAAAATCCATACACAAATGACTATATTTTATTGTGCAGTGAAATTTTGTGTACTACCACCTATGTGTACATTTCCTGTTTTTAAGAAAAGAGATTTCTTGTGGAGTGCCATATAGAGAATTATGCTTTCCTGATGGAAGAGAAGAAAATCAAGGTCTGCTTCCCTGCATCCCAAAATATTGGAGCAAGAGGTAGCATCTTTTATAAAAGGCTATTTATTGTTATGATATATAAGGAAGTTTGCATGGTACATGACAGCTCATTAAAGAACCTCTTTTCCTGAAGAGAGACAGACTCCACAATTACTTGCGTGGGTCCCCTTCTGCTGCCAGACCTGCAAAGTAAATATTACATTTAAGAAAGAGACTTACTGCAAGCAACTGTTGCACATCAAGAAGCTGATCTTGGGGGGCAGAGCCAAGATGGCAACAAGAAAGGATCAAGTCTTAGGCTCTCTCTGATAAAACTTCTAAACTAAGGACTCTAACTAAACTTTTGAGAGACAGATCCCACAAAGGGACCCAGAGAGGCAGTTCTACTCCAGGTAACCTGGAAAAGAGCAGAAAGGCTTTACTCCCCAGTGACGGAGGGGCAGCCCACCAGAGGGGCGGCCTGCCAGAGCAAAAGAACTTCAGCTCCGGGAGGCAGCCCCAGGAAGCTGGGAGCCCCAGCTCACAGCAGCAGGGGAGTCTCCTGAGCTACACCCTGGGGAGCACCAGGCACAAAGTGGGGGAACAGTGGAGGACCTCTCTGCCAGAGCGAGCACATGGAGCCCAGCCCTCAGGGCACACAGCAAGCAGCATGGTCTTTCAGCAGCCCAGATCCAGGAACAGAAGCAGGCAGAGCCCATAAGCAGGAGCCTCCAGGGCATGAGCCCATTGAACCTAGGGAGGGGAGTGAAGAGAGACTGCAGAGCTCTGTCCTTTGTCCCTGGAACAGGACTCTGGGGCTCTGAACACATTCAGATACTGATTGCAGTCTAGGCCCCCACATAGAACAGCAGCGGCCCCCTCCACCTCAGGCCTGTGGCAGATGGGAGCGCATATGGTTATTCACAGACCAGGAGGGAGGACAGAGCCTCACACACTGAGACCCTTGTGGGAGTGCCCCAAAATTTCAGGAAGCACCCCCAAAACAGGCTTAGGCTGGGAAAATGAGCAAGCAGAGAAAAAAAGAGGAACAGCATTGAGAAATACATTATCTATGATCCCAAGAAGGATCAATATACTCAGTCTGAAGATGAAGAAACACAAGCTCCTGCATCTAAAGACTCACAGAAAAACAGAAACTGGGATCAGGCTATGACAGAGTTCAAAAAAGACTTTGAAAATCAAATGAGGGAGTTAGAAGAAAAACTGGGAAAAGAAATGAGAGAGATTCAGGAAAAACATGAAAATGAAGTCAGCAGCTTAGTCAAGGAAATCCAAAAAAAATGCTGAAGAAAACAGCATGCTAAAAACCAGCATAGGTCAAATGGATAAAACAGTTCAAAAAGTTATTGAGGAGAAGAATGCTTTAAAAAGCAAAGTTGGCCAGATGGAAAAAGAGATAAGAAAGCTCTCTGAGGAGAACAAATCCTTCAGACAAAGAATGGAATTCAGGGAGACTGATGAATTTACCAGGAATCAGGAATCAATAAAAAAAACAAAAAAAAAAATGAAAAATTAGAAGAAAATGTGAAATATCTCATTGAAAAAAAACAACTGATATGGAAAATAGAATTAGGAAAGATAATTTGAAAATTATTGGAATACCTGAAAGTCATGATCAGGAAGAGAGCCTTGACATCATTTTGAAAAAATTACTACAGGAAAGTTGCCCTGATATTCTAGAAGCAGAGGGCAAAATAGAAATGGAGAGACTCCACCAATCCCTGCAAGAAAGAGATCCCAAAAAAACAACCCCTAGGAATACTATAGCCAAGTTCCAGAACTCCCAAGTCAAAGAGAAAATATTACAAGCAGTCAGAAGGACACAGTTCAAATATCATGGAGCTGCAGTCAGGATCACACAGGACTTAGCAGCAACTGCATTGGAAGCACCTAGGGCTTGGATTATAATATACCAGAAGGCAAAAGAGCTTAGAATGCAGCCAAGAATGAACTACCCAGCAAGGCTGAATGTCCTCTTCCAGGGAAAAAGATGGACTTTCAATGAACCAGAGGAATTTCAAATGTTCCTTTTGGAATGGATAGAGCTAAACAGAAGGTTTGATCTTCTGATACAGGACTCAGGTGAAGCATGGAGATTGGAGGAGAGGGGGAAAATATGAGGGACTTAATGATGATGATCTGCATGTATTCCTGCATAGAAAAATGACACTGATAATACTCATATGAAACTTCTCAGCTAATAGAGCAGGTAGAGGGAGCTTTTATAGTTGAAGCACAGGAGAAAGCTGAATTCGAAGATAAAATATGGTGTAAAAATGGAGTCAATAGAAAAAAAGGGAAATATAATGGGAGAAAGAAAAAGGAGAGGGGGAATAGGCCAAGATATTTCATATAATAAGATTTTTCTTTATTACAATGAGCTTTTGCAATGATATGGAAGGGGAGAGGCAAGGGGGAATGAGGGAACCTTTGCTCTCATCAGAGGTGGCTGGGAGAGGAAACAGCATATATACTCAATGGGGTATAGACATCTGGCGTAAGAAGGAGGGGGAAGCAGGGGGAAGGGGTGGGGATGTGAATAAAGGAGGAGAGCATGGACCATGGGGGGAGAGTGTTCAGCTATAATACATTTTCTTTTTTACTTCTTGCAAGGGGCTGGGATTGGAAGGCCTGTCCAGGACCATAGGGCCAGGTGGATTATGGGCCTAAGGGGTGGTATGGGGGCTCTGCTTTCTACCTACATTTCCTAAACCACATTGGACTTTTGGACATACATTTTGGTGCAGGAGAAAGTTTAGTTAAAATTAGGTAGTACATAGAATTCTACTCGTGTGCAATGAGAACTGTCTTAGTCAATCCTTGGGGACTGCCCTTGTGGCAAATGCATTGGAGAATACCTGGAGCCAATTGCTAAACCTCTCCTCAAGCAATATCTTTATCTCTCCCACCAGAAAGGTGTTTGAGTGGCCTTATGCTCCCTCTCTTAATCTCTCTCTCCCCACCCCTTCTCTCTCTCCTCTTAGACAGAGAGTTGATGAATTTTTCAACCTAATGAATCCAATCTTTAAGCCCTGCCTAAGAGGGAGAGCATTTTCCCATCATCAAAAAATTTTCCTCTATGATTTATATTATTCCTTACTCCTAATTCTCATTTTCTCTTTCTTTTCTCCAGTCTTAGATAATTATGTAATTTCTAACCAACCCCAGTACCTCTACATGTGCTTCTTATCCAGTTCTTTCACATCATAAGGGTGAGAATACTGCTCTGATCATGACCTCTTTTTCCCTTTTCTGTAGCCTACTGAACTACTCCCCAAGGTGACCCTGAGATATGTGCTCTGAATTTGAAAAGATGCCTCATCCTCAACTCTAATTCCATACTTTGGGAAGGTCTATCTAGTACTTTCACCATCACAGTTCTCTTATAGACTGAGTTACTATAATTTTATGTACATTAGACTATGTAGAAGATAGTCTCATATGTGATCATGTTTGAAAGACCAGGTGGCAGCAGATTGTGACATATTTTGAGAGGCAGGCTAAGGAATAGGACTTTTATTTAGTAGACAATAGGAATCCAATGGAGTTTTTTTTTTAGCAAAGATTTATGTAAAAACAATAGGTCTAGTATCATGTAAAGGATAGATTGAAGGGAAAGTAGAATTGAATGGACTATTTTGAGGTAATTAAAAAAATCCAAGTGGTAGTAATGATGAACATTATTAAGAGGATAAGGGTGTTATTAGAAATGTAAGGCAAATAAACTGCATTTATTTGGGGACTGGGGTGGGGAGAGGGGATGGGAAACTAGCTCTTAAAAAGGAAAACATGTAGAGGGAAGACAAAATGGTGAAGAGGCCATAGAATCATACAATATATGGATTCATTGAAGTCATTGACATCACTTAAGTTGGAAACGAGAACTCTTTCATGGGACATAAAAATCATTTTCAAGTTCTCAAAGTACTCTATGGACACAGGACTAAATTCTTTGTTTTTTCAGAAGTTAGAACTTGGCGCAAACAGAGGTAAAAAGAATAAAATTTAACTTTGATGCATAAATAAGTTTCTTATATTTCAACTAAAGCATAAATGTACAAATGAAATTGTTACCTTGGGAAAAAGTAAGCTAATAAGGAATTAGGAAAATGGTAAAGCCAAAATTGCATAAATGACAATGATACTATTAATTGGTACAAGAAAATCTGAAGGCCTACTGCTCTAATCAGAAGTATCCTGCTTATACATTGTTAAAAATGCAAATAATTATACTTTTCTTATATCAGCATTTAGCGTTCTAATCATTTCAGGCAGACTGGATTTCAATTTCCCAATGCCAAATAAAAACTGCAACTCAACTTGTGGTCAGCTATAATAAAGCCCCACTTCTTACCTTATACTTCTTAACAATATCATGAAAAATTAATCAATTATATTATGAACAAATAATATTTCACTTTGGGGTGAATGTTTAGTGTTAGTAGGCATTCTCCGTTTCATGAATTTTCTTTTTAGGAGTAATTGTTTCAATACCAAACAAGTGAAAAATACTTGAACTTCAATTCCCTGAAAACTAAAATGGATCACCTGAATTAATGAGAATTGTTCACATTTACATGGAGTTTTAAAGCTTGCAATATGACTTTCTTAACAACATTACTATCCAGAAAGTAATATGATTATTATTTCTAATTAACAGATGGGGCAACAGAAGCTCTATACATTTAAGTTAATTGATTTGATTTTAGACATCAATGTATTCAACTTCTAAGATGGAATTCAGACATGTCAATTGATTTGAAGTATCTCACTTTTCCCCCTTTTCCCACATTTCCTCTTCAAGTACTTTCTATCTCAAATTTTATTTTAGATTTCTTATAAGGTAATGGGGTTAAGTGACTTGCCCAAGGTCACACGGCTAGGTAATTATTAAGTGTCTGAGTCTGGATTTGAAATCAGGTACTCTTGACTCCAGGTATCCCCTGTGCCACCTTGCCACCCCTCAAATTTTGTTAAAAAACTCATAAAGGCAAAATGTAAATAAGCAATTATAAAATATCTATTTATCCATTATGTGCCAGGTATATACCTAGGAATAAAAGACTAAAAAATTCATTGCTGTTCATGAAACTTACTGTCCTTATCGTCAGCATATAAACAACTCTGTACAAACTGCACACACAGATACACAGACACACACACATACACGCACATGCAAAATGAAGTTAATCTTAGAAAGCACTGAACATTTAGGAGTAGGAGAGGCATCTTTCCAAAATGATGCATTTAGAAATAGAAGCTACTCGTGGAATTCAGAGGGGAGTAATAAGGAGAGAAAAATTCCAGGAGTGAACTGTCAATGGAAATGTGAAATCACAGGAGACAGAGCCAAGATAAGAGAGTAAATTAGGGACTTCACTGAGTGCCACCCCAAACTCTACCTAATACCTTTAAATAATGATTCTAAATAAATGCTAGCGTGACAGAACCTACAGAAAGACAGAGTGAAACAAATTTTCATACCAAGATAACTTAGAAGGTTAATGGGTACGTTCTGTTGTTTCAGGGTGATAGAGGAGCACAATACAGAGGCTGCACTAGAGAAGACTGATACTGGCAAAACAGGAGCATGTCTTGAGTTGACGGAATCAGAGGCAGTTTTGAGGGATTTCCATATCTTATAGTCCAGAGATGCCAAAGAAAATAAAAGATCAGCGGGAAAGATCTGTTGCACCTGGGTGAAAGTGAAACACAGTATAGTGTAGAGTGCTGTAGCCTGACTTTGGTCCCAGAAAACAGGAGAAGGCTTTAGGAATCACTTAATTAGCAGTTGTAATTGCTTCCAGAGTTCTCAGACCCCAAAATTAATGGCTTGAAGAACAGATCAGAAGGTGATTACGCGGGGAGCCAGGGCGGCCGCTCGGCCGTCTCAGTCTGCGCGGGGCAGGCGCGCGGGGTGGATGTGGCTGCGGCGGCCGCGCGGCGCGGGGGGCGGCTGTCCTTGACTCGGGGCCGGGGCCGGGGCCGGGCGCGCGGCGAGGAGCCGGGCAGGGGGCCGCGGGCCCCGAGGGGGCGGGCGCTGAGTGCCCCCGGCCGGCGCTCCTCTCCTCCTCCTCCTCCTCCTCCTCTCCGCCGCCGCCGCCGCCTCCCGCCCTGCCGGGTCCCCGCGCAGCGCCCACTTGAGCCTCGCGGGCCCGGGCTCCGGGCGGCCGGCGGGGCTGCTCCCGGGGGCCCGGGCCGCTGCCGCGCCTTCCCTCCGGGGCTGCTCCCGGGGGCCCGGGCCGCTGCCGCGCCTTCCCGCCGGGACCCGAGCCGCGGAGGCGAGCGGCGGCCGCAGGGCGTGCGGGCAGTGTCCAGACTTTTCTCCCCTCCCGGAGGGCTCCCGGAGGTGGGCGCCGCCCCCCAGCCCGCAGGTCCGGCCGCGCCGCCGCCTCCTGCCAGCCCCGCCGGGAGCCGAGAGGATGGAGGAGAAGTACCTGCCCTTGCTGATGGCAGAGAAGGACTCGCTGGACCCCTCCTTCACTTTATGCGCTGCGGCTGGTGAACCAAGAAATTGAGAAATTTCAAAAAGGAGAAAGCAAGGAAGAGGAGAAGTACGTTGATGTCGTGATTAATAAGAACATGAAGCTGGGACAGAAAGGGTTAATTCCTCTTAAACAATTCCCCAAGTTTAACTTCTTTGGAAAACTCTTGGGTCCACGTGGCAATTCACTAAAGCGTTTACAGGAAGAAACTTTAACCAAAATGTCCATTCTTGGAAAATGTTCCATGAGAGACAAAACAAAGGAAGAAGAGTTGAGGAAAAGTGGAGAAGCAAAGTACTTTCACCTAAATGATGATCCTACATGTTCTCATTGAAGTTTTTGCTCCTCCAGCAGAAGCATATGCTCGAATGGGACACGCTTTGGAAGAAATCAAAAAGTTTCTCATTCCTGATTATAATGATGAAATCAGGCAAGCACAGCTCCAAGAACTGATATATTTGAATGGTGGTTCAGAAAATGCAGATGTTCCTGTTGTTCGTGGAAAACCACCAATAAGGGCCCGGGGAGTGCCAACTCCTGCATTATCCAGGGGAAGGGGAGGTGTTGCACCCCGGCCAGCAGGTGTACCAAGAGGTGCCCCAGCTCCCAGAGGAGTTCCCCCCAGCCGAGGTCCAGTCAGCCGTGCTAGAGGGCTTCTTACACCTAGAGCAAGAGGAGTACCCCCAACAGGATACCGGCCTCCTCCACCACCACCCACACAAGAGACATATGGAGAATATGAGTATGATGATGGATATGGCACTGCTTATGATGAGCAAAGTTATGACTCCTATGATAACAGCTATAGTACCCCAGCACAAAGTGGTGCTGATTACTATGATTATGGGCATGGACTTAGTGAAGAGACTTATGATTCATATGGACAAGAAGAGTGGACTAACTCAATACTTAAGGCACCTTCATCAAGGACAACAAAGGGACTCTACAGAGACCAACCATATGCCAGATACTGATTGTACTCGCTGATGTTGTGAAATATCCAATCTTCACCAGTCCTGTATACTGTTCAAAATAATTTTTTTTCTATGAACAATCCCTTTTTAGTAAATCAAAGTGCTTAAAATCTGAATGGATGGACTGAACTTAAACTACTTTATTGAAACAACAAACTGGGCAGAAAGACATGTAAAACAAGGAACTCTGTTATTGCCAGTCTGTATATGACAAATAGGAGATCAAAAGGAAAAAAATAACCTTTGATTAACTAGTGTTAAACAAAAAATTAGGTTTACTAAACATGTTAATCCATTCTTTTAACATAAGCCTCACCTTTTCTTTTAAAGGTTGTCCACAGAATTTAGTTCTCTTTCAACCATATGCTAGTTTTTTTTCCTCTTGCAAAGATGTTTAAAAAGGGAAGCCAATTACAAATGCAAATAATGTGGTATTCTTTTGTAACTCAAGTCTTGAAATGTTCTGTAGTGTTAAGCAAAGTCTCTTCTTGCTTGATACTAAATAAACTTTTGAAAGGAAAAAAAAGAAGGTGATTTGCCAACACTGAGGCAGGACTCTGTTCCTTTTCCCATAGTATGATCTAGGTCACAGTCCTGGATGGCATTTTCAGGATCAGGAAGATCAGTAGTACAGCAGAACTTGTGACCTTAAGTGAGTTGGAGGACTACCATATAGTTTAAGAGAAGAAAAGAGTGTTTGTGGTCACTGAAAGACCAGAAAGTAGGTCAAGAGAGTAGTAACATCTTTCCTAGAGTTCCAAAGAAGTATCTCTCAAAAGAGCTGCACAAAGTCTGGAAACAGAGTCTGACTTTAACAGTTAAAACTCAGGTAATAAGTGGGGAATGAAATGAAAATTCTGACCATAGAAAGTTACTCTGGTGACAAGGAAAATCAAAACATTCATTTAGAAGATAATCCTGTCAAAGCTTCCACAACCAAACCCTCTAAGAAAAAAAAAATGTGAATTGGTCTCAGGCCATGGGAAGAGTTCAAAAACAATTTTGAAAATCAAACAAGTAGAGGAAAAATTGGGAAGAGAAATGAGTCATGAAAAAATATCATGAAAAAGAAATCAACGGCCTGTTTTAAAATGGAATAAACTAAATGGGAAAAGAAATACACAAAGCCAATGAGGAGAAGGAAGTGTTACACAACAGAATAGGACAAATGGAAAAGAAGGCATACAAACTCACTGAAGTAAATAATTCCTTAAAAATTTTAATTGAGCAAATGAAGGTAATGACTTTGAGAGTAATTAAGGGGGTGACTAGGTTGTGCAGTGGATAGAGCACCAACCCTGGAGTTCAAATTCGAACTCAGACACTTAATAATTACCTAGCTGTGTGACCTTGGGCAAGCCACTTAGCACCCATTGCCTACCCCCCCCCCCAGAAATGAGTAATTAATAAAATTAAAAAAACAAAAGAATGAAAAAATAGAAGACAATGTGAATATCTCATTGGACAAACTATCAGACCTGGTTTCTCAGATGAAGAAATTAAAGCTATCCATAGTCATAGGGAAAAAAATGCTCTAAGTCATTATTGCATACAGAAAAGAAAATTAAACTCTGAGGTACCACTTCACACCTATCAGTTTAAAGAATATGACAAAAAGTAAAATAATCAATGTTGGAACGGATATGGGAATGCTGATGGTATTGTGAACTCTTTAACTATTTTGGAGAAAAAATTGGAACTACATCCAAAGAAAAGTAAAACTGCATATCTTTGATTCAGCAATATCAATACTAGGTCTGTATCACAAATAGATCATTAAAAAGGGAAAAAACACCCTTTTACAAAAATACAAAAAATATTTATAACAGCTTTTTTGTAGTGACAAAGAACTGGAAATTTAGGGGATGCTCATCAATTGAGGAATGGCTGAAAAAATTATATGATTATCATTATGATGGAGTATTATTATTTGGTGAGAAATTAGGAAGCACCAAATTTCAGAAAAGCCTGGAAAGAATTATATTGACTGATGTTAGGTGACATGAGCAGAACCAGAACATTGTATACTTTAACAGCAATATTGTGTGATGAACAACTATGATGCACTTACCTCTTCTCAGCAATTAAATGACCAAAGACAATTCTAAAGAACTTGTGATTGAAAATACCATCCACATCCAGAGGTACATATGTACTCTGAATGTAGCCCCAAACATATTGTTTTCAATTGTTAAACTTTTTTATGTTTTATGTTTTTCCCTTTTGTTCTGATTCTTTTGCATTGTGATTAATCTGGAAATATGTTTAATATAGTTATACAAGTATAACTTGTGGGATTACTCTATGTCAAGGGGAGTAGGGAGAGAAGGTTGGGAGAGAGAAAAATGTGGAACACAAAAACCTTATAAAAATGAACACTGAAAACTATTTTTGCATGTGATTAGAAAGATATAAAAAATAGATTTAGTAAAATTTAAAAAGAATAGAAAAACAATTAGTCTAGAAAAATAGATCCAGGACAGATAAATTAAAAAGTTATTGGATTACTTGAAAGCCATGATCTAAAAAAGAGATACCATCTTTCATGAAATTATCAAGGAAAATTCTCCTAATTTTCTAGATTCAGTGTAAATGAAATTTGAAAGAATTCACTGAGCAGCTCTTGAAAGACATTCCAAAATGAAAACTCCCAGGAAAATTATAATCAAATTCAAGAGGTCTCAGATTACGAGGGATGGGGGAGGATATTGCAATTAGCTAGAAAGAACTGAGAATTGTTGAACAAAATTCAGGATAACAGAAGATTTAGCAATCTTTACCATAAAGGACCAGAAATATTGGAATTTAATCCTTGAAAGCAAAGGGGTTATGATTGTAATGAAGAATCAAATATTCCCCCAGCAAAACTGAGCATATACTTTCCGGGAAAATTTATACATTCTGCTAAATATGGAACTTTCAAACTTTCCTGATGAAAAGATCAAAGCTGAACATAAAACTTGATCTTAAAATACAAGTCTCAAGAGAAGCATAAAAATGGTAAACAGGAAAGGAAAATCTTAATGGAGTGAAAATGATCAAACTGTTAATTTTCTATTTGGGAAGATGACACTGAAAACTCATAACAACTTCCTATTTATTTGAACAATTAGAAGGATTATGTGCTTATATTCCTTCTAATAGTATATATATACATATATATATATATATATATATGTAGAGAGAGAGAATACAAGAGTGAGTTTAATAAAATTAATGAAATTAAAAGGAATGAGAAAGGACTATACTAAGAGAAAGGGAAAGTCAAAGGTAGAATTGGGTAAATTATCTTATGTAAAAAGAGGCAAGAAAATACTTTTACAGTGAAGGGAAAACGGGGAAGGTGAAAGTCAAACTTACTCTTTTCAGAATTTATTCAAAGAAGGAGGAATATACAAACTCAACTCAGTTTATAAAACTCTTTTCCCCATGCAGGAAAATGAGAGAGGAAAAGATAAAAGAAATGGGTAGTGAAAGAAAAGAGGGAAGATTGGGGGAGAAGAAAAACACGTTTGAGGAGGGCTAAAGTAAGAGGAGAGAAAGGACAGATTAATCAGGGGAAGAAATTACATAAAGGAAAATACAATTAGCAGTACTAACTGTGAAAAAATTGAAGCAAATCATTTTCCCCTCATTTCTGAAGAATATAGAAAATGAAGTCACATTTGTAAAAATAAGAGTCATAAAGGATCAAAAGGTCATTTTCAATTTTCAGATGAAGTATCAATATGATCCATAGCCAAAGAAAAAAACTAATTCATTATTAATAGGAGAAATGAATATTGAAATAATAGTGAAGTAGTATCTCATACCTATTAGATTTGCTAATAGGACAAAAAAGAAAGTGACAAATGTTGGAGAAGATGTGAGAAAAAGAGATATTAATGCATTGTTGGGAGAAATGTGATTCAACTGTTTTGTAGATTAGTTAGGAAATTTGCCCAAAGGCCTATAAAATCAGACATACCTGTTACCCTAGCAATATCATTACTAGGACTGTTCCCAAAAGAGTTGGAAAAGGAACTATATTTACAAAAAATATTTATAGCAGTTCTTTTGTGGTGGCAAAGAATTGGAAGTGAACTGCCTTAGCAAATGGCTTAACAAGTTGTGGTATATGATTATGATGGAATACTGTTCTGCTATAAGAAATGATGAGCAGAATACTTGGAAAGATTTCCATGAATTGATTCAAAGTGAAACATACTATGTTCACAATAAAAGCAATATTGTAAGATGACCAACTGTGAATGATTATGCTATTTTTAGAAATAAAATGATTCAAGACAACTCTGATGGACTTATGATGAAAAATGTCATCCATTCCCAGAGAAAGAACTGGTGATATCTGAATACTGATTGAAGTATATTTTTTATTTACTTTATTTTTCTAATTTTTCAGGAGTGATCTATAAATTCTTTCACAGCATGCCTGTTATAGAAATGTGTTGTGTGATGACACATCTATATAGCCTATATCAAATTGAGGAGGAAGGAAGGGAGAATAGTAGATCTCAAAGTTTTAAAAATGAATGTTAAAAGTTGTTTTTGATATGTATCTGGGGAAAATATGAAATACTAAATAAACTTTTAAAATGAGTTAAAAAAGAAAATATTCCATAATGAGATGGAGTGTCCTTTATGATGAATAGCAAGGAGGTAGTAATTAGATCCTGAAGTCTTTGGAGGGAAATGAGGTACAAAAAGTGTAGTTAGGTAAGAAGTATTCCTGCATTGTATTGATAGGCGTGTGGCATAGGCAGTCTGGCATTAGGAATTCCAATCTGATTTCATAAGGGAGATTGAATAGGAATTTGGAAAGATCTAATGCAGAGAGAGAAACCAGAGGGCTATTATGATATTCAAGGATTTAAGTGATGAGGAGCTGCACCAGGCTGGTTGCTCTGTCATAGAACAGAAAGGGATATAAAACGTTAAAAAAGATAGAATCAATAGATTTTGGGTCCTGAATGGTTTGGAGGAAGGGAAAGGGTGAGAAGTAATGGATAATATATATGTTGAGAATCTGTACACCCAGGACAATGGTAGTTAATTTGGCATTAAAAAGAAGATGGAAAGCTGGTAGGATTTTTCAGGGACAGACGTGTTCTGGGCATGTTGAGTTTAAGATCTCTCTAGGACATTGAGATAGAGGAAAAATGACAAAAGGCTATTAGATTGATAATTAAGAGATGATTGATAACTTTGTGAAAAGCAGCTTCAGGTGAGTGATGAGATTGGAAGCTGGACAGGAGAAAAATTAAAAAGAAAGTGACATTATATACAGTCTTTTCAAGGAAGGAGTCATGAAATGGAGGAAAGAAAAGGATGACGCTAGTAGGAGTGAATTGATCAAGTCTTTCTGAGGCTGGTAGGGAGAATTATGACTATGGTGTAGGTAGCAGAGAAAAAAGTATAATTTTACAGTAGAGTTGACTAAAATTATAATGCTTTGACTCAGAAGGTAATTGATTCTCCCTTCCTGGAGATCTTTAAGCAAAGGTTAGCTGACAACTTGTGAGGTATGTTCTAGTGGAAATTCCTTTTAGGAGATGGGTTAAGCTTATTATCCAGAAATGTTTATTTCAAATTCCAAATTATATGATTCAATATGAACAGCTCAGCAACATAAAAGCTACACATTTTGTCTACATGAAGCTTCTCTTCCAATTTGATCTTTTGCATTCTTGACTCCCTCCAAAGATTTTTTTATTTTTATTTTTTGCAAGGCAATGGGATTAAGTGACTTGCCTAAGGTCACACAACTAGGTAATTATTAAGTGTCTGAGGTCAGATTTGAACTCTGGCTGCCCTGACTCCAGGGCCGGTGCACTATCTACTGTACTGCCCCCTCCCAAGATTCTTGACTCAGATCCCTCTACATCTCTAAATCTCAAGTCCATGTCACGTTGATATTTTCCTCCATAATATAACTAATTTAACAACAATATCTCTGACTATGTCCTAATCATTTGGCCATTCTGAATGTTATATTTCCACTTGCATTCAGTACTATGACTTAGGGCTTAGGAGGAAATTGATAAGCATTTAATTGCCTATTCTGTGCCAGATGTTTTCTTGAATGCCTTGCACATATTTCATTTGGTCTCAGAACAACCCTGGGAATTAGGTGATGATATTCATCCTCATGTTACAAATGAGAAATTGAGAAGATTAAAGTTTAAGGTATTTATTCAAGATCACCCAAGCATTAAGTATCTGAATCTGTATTTTAACTAGATTCTTCCCAAATCAGAGCCCATTGTCCTCTCTGTTCTGGGTCAACTAGCTACCAGAAGATCTAGGAGGGGGTCCTGAGAATGAATTCTGAGAAAGTTCTTTATACTTTGTTTCTTCATTAACCAGAACATAAAGGAGAGAATCAATTAATTCACTACCTTAAGAATATGAAAGGTATTCATGGAAAGGGACAACTTATTAAATCATTATTGACCTAAAAGGAGAATTATATTTTTCTGATACTAGAACAATAGGAAAGTCTTTTTATTTACAAATTTCATGATTAAAATAGTTTTACTTTTTTCCTCTTTCTTCCCTTTTTTCCTCTCCTTTACTACTAATATTCAATTATAATGTGTCTAATAATTTATAGAACAACTAGATGAAGTCTCTCCTATAGGAGTGTTGTAAGCTGATTTGAGTCTGAGTTATAGATCTCCTGTTCCAGGGAAAAAAAACCCATAAAAAATTAGGTCTAGAAAATTTTATAAACCTTAGTTTCCCTTTAACTTTTTTTAAATTAAATTTTTTTTTGCTTTTTTGCAAGGCAAGGGGGTTAATCAATTTGCCCAGGGTCACTCAGCTAGGTATTTAGCAAATGTCTGAGGCAGGATTTGATCTCAGGTCTTACATGCTTCAGGTCTGATGCTTTATCCAGTGTACCATCTAGCTTTCCCAATATTAGTTTCCTCATCTGTAAAATAGGGATAATCAAACATCTCCTAGACTTGTTTTGAGAAATAAAATAAGTTGATAGGTGTAAAGTTTGTTGTAAAACCTTAATGTTTATTATTGGCTACTATGAATTTGTAATTAATAAGGGAATAGGTGAATAGATTTCTTGAAAAATAGACAAGAGATAATTTAGGAAAGAAAATCCTCCACTCATTGGGATAATCACTAGCTACTGACATCACGTGAGTGGACAAAGAGTGAATGAGAACTGGGTTATACCAGGTGAGTTGGATTAATTGTTGACTTAATGGTAAACCATAAACTGACTGAAACCTAATCCCAAACACAATAGCCAAAGAATAATCTTAATTTCAAAAAAAAAAAACTATCCATAGCTCTGGTATCAAAATCATCAAAAGGATAGGGATAGAGACTAGATTTTTGATTTAATTATTAAAGGGAAATCCTGTGTGAAGAAATTCCATCTATCAGTATTAATATATCATCATCTATTGTGCCTAATCTTAGAGATTTGTCTCAGACAATGAGTGGTTAAATTGCAGAATGAATGTTTAAAATACAGCATGATTTGAAGTCAGATTTCCAGACTTTAAGGATGACCTCCCTTAAACCAATCTAAACTAATAAGAAACTGTCCCCTAGTCCAGGCCATAATCTGAGCCCTAAAGGAGATGCCAGAAATGCTTCCACATTATTAATATATAAATTCCTGTTACTATCCACAAATTCCAGCTATCCCTGGAAATTTCGTTTGGATGTTGAAAATTAGTCAAAAGATGAACCAGGTAAGATAGAAGGGGTGGCTCAATGAAGTTACTTCTTGACATTTGAAATGCAGTGCAGATATAGGGTCAGGGATATCCTAATCTAACTCTTCCATGAGTATAAAGCGTAACACACCAGGCCTTTTTTCAGCTGGCCTTCTTTTCCAAAAATCAACTAGTAATAAGTTCCTGATTCTGGGTAGGACCAGACCTCCACAGACCATACAAATAAACTCCTAATCTCTTCAATGAAAAGTGCAAAAAAGAAAAAAAAGTCTACTGGTCTTTATAGTG
The DNA here is from genome assembly GCF_037893015.1 of Macrotis lagotis. NCBI lineage: Eukaryota > Metazoa > Chordata > Mammalia > Peramelemorphia > Peramelidae > Macrotis > Macrotis lagotis. Next base: position 840,335,334 of record NC_133658.1, on the reverse strand, counting down.
TTTTTTTTTCTAATTCCCAGTGTGTAAATAATTTTCAAAGATATCTTCCATCCTTTGCCACATGTACCTATAAAATTACTTCAAGGTGGAGATTGTAAGAATGAAGAAAGTAAGGGGTTAAGATAAGTGATGAGGAAAATGAAACTCCTCGGGGTTATGGCTATGGAGGTGGAGAGTTTTCAACAACTTCAGAGCCCTTCTCCTTTGTGGGTGACTTACGGGAATTCCTATGCTTCTGTGCCCAAATTTATTTTTTAAGGTCTCAGAGCTCTGAGATCATGACCCTCAGAGGCTGTCAGACCTAACCACTCCCTGGAGAGTCGGCCATATGGAGATCAATTCCCCAAGGGTCAGCAAGGCTAGCAAAACTTAGGAAAGAAAGGTCAGGACAAGCTCAGACAAATATTGAGTGGGGCATATAGTGGCCAATCTCTGAGAAAGGATCTGGGACCTCAGCTGAAGTCAGTGAGTTTACTCCAAGGGAAAGGGTGTGGAACAATAGGGGCAGTTTAATGGATAATAATATTCTGTATAGTCAGGGATATGTTTTTCATGAATAAACTTGGTTCATTGATTTGGCTTCCATGTTGCTCACACTTCCTAGATGTGTGATCCTGGACAAGTCATTTAAATTCTCAGTTACACTGTCCTCGTCTGTAAAATGGGAATGAAAATACCTACAGCATCTAAGATAGCAGGTTTATTGGGAATATCTTCAACAGGGAACTGGAGTCAATTTTTATTGTGACAAACTCTCATGTTAAGTATTTAGAGTGCAATGAAATTACTTCAAGGCACACCAGGAACACTATCATGGCAAATCAGATCTATCCCAGCAGGCAATTACAGGCACACAATAATAATAATTAAGACCAACTTGACTCAAATGAGGATACAGTGCTAATTTAGAGAATTTCTCTTCTGCATGCCTCTGTTTGGCAAACTGAATTCTATGCATTCTATGTTTCAATCTCTTTTCCTAGTAATATTCACCAAGAAATCTCTTTTCTTTCTGCTTCCAATCTGTTTCTGTTTAATGATTAGAACAAAGTTTAGATTCTTTACCCTAGTCTCCTGAAAAAGCTTTCTCCTTTATCCCAGCTACTACTTAATTTACTGTATCCTCCCCTTCCCAATTTTTTACTCTATTCTCTCTTTCTTTGATATATTTGAAAAAAAAAATTGTTCCTCATGGAGAATCCAGAGTTGCTAATCTTAATTGCATCATAGAAATAAAGAAATATCAATCAGAAAATAGTTGTATTCATCCCTTAATATGACATTAAAACTATCAGCTGATATTTATAGTAATGTTGATGAAAAAGATGATGATAGTAAATAATGATACTGCTTATGAAATTCATCTTTAATATACCTGCTCATACAGTTTTAGATAACAGAATTTAAGTTATTTTTAATGCAAGTGTTTTTAATTGTGAATTTAATAGTTATCAAATATAGCCAAATAGGCCTTCCAATGTCTAAAGATAAAACACCTTGTGATTGAAATAGCATGGGCTAAAGATATAGAATGACTCATGCATATTTAGTAATGCACAATGGATATGTTCATTTGTTTTACTTGATTAAACTTTTCGTCTTATGGTTTGCTATGTTGGAGGAACCCACAATGTTGAATTATGGACATGGAGGAAAAATCCAGAGTATTTAATATTATATAGTTACATGGAATGACTTTAATTTTGGAAGGGGGGGTGAGTTAATGAATAGTGCTCATGATAAAATAAATATTTAATTCAACCCCTTCATTTTACAACTGAGTGAAACTTAAAAGATGACCACCAAAGAGGTGATCACTTTTTTAAGACCATACAGCATGTTTGTATCAAATTTAAGCAGAGAATCTAGTCCTTTATGCTAAACCAAACTAACCCTTCCATAGTCATGTACAGTAGGATTATGCAAAGGGAAGGGGACAAATGCAAGCAAAAATAGTATTCAGTGACTTACACAGGATAAGGAAAACAAACGTGTTCAGAGTAAGAAGACCAGGGATTGCCAATGAAATAAAAGAAAATACATTTTTAAGAAAATAGAAATTAAATTCATTTCAACAATTAAGTGGTTAATTTATACCAGTCATTAAACTAAATATTGAGGATATGAGAACAAAACGAAAATATAATCCTACCATCAAGGTGCTTATTTTCAGTTGGGAGTAGGGAAGAGATACAAAATAAATACAATTAATTAAGTGCAAAATAATGTCAAATGAAAGAGAGTGTACATAACCAGTGAATTGTAGATGGATCAGGAAAGGCCAAAGGAAGTTAGGCATTTTATGAGAAAAAGCAGTGAAAGGGATATATTCCAGGGTTGGGGAAGGTGTGTTCTGACATCAAGGTATGTTTACCCATTTTGACATGTTTTGATAATTCTATAGTCTTTAGGAATCTCCATGATTCATTAACCTTTATATGTGTCTCAGAAAGCTGTTAAGCGTATCTCCTTCCCTTTCAGATATGGTTTCTGCTTATTTGCTCTTTCTCCTTTTTTTTTTTCACTAGAGGATCTAGTGAATCAGGTCCACATATAAACACCCCACCCACATCCAGAATTTTACCTTACATGTTCAAAATCTTTCTCTTCTTAGTCCCTTTGGTGAGAATTTTTTGAAAACAGTGCGAATTAATGATTTCCCTTCCTTTGATGAGAGATAAAATTGCCCAGACAATTCTTCTGGGTGTAGATATGTGACCTTGAACAAAATGCAGTAAATAGATATACTTTTGGAAGCTTAATATTGTGGAAGTCATTTCCTTCTGTTCTCCATGTCTTCACTTCTTTTGAATGAGAAATGATTATTTGTTTTTATTTGTGTAGATAAATTGCACTATACCTCTACACTTATATGTGTAAAATGAAGAACAGATATAAAGACCAGGGTCAGCTAGATGGTGCAATAGATAGAGCAAGAGCCCTGGAGTCAAGAGGACCTGATATAAAGATCAGGTTTCCAACTAATTTTCCTAAAACGTTATCCTCCCCATCCCCATTTTTTTTACTCTGTTCTCTCTTTGATATATTTGAAAAAAAAAATTGTTCCTCCTGGAGGAACTCAAATATATTAAAATAAAACTCAATAAAAATAAAATTCAAATATATTAAAAATACATTGACAAAAAATGTTAAGTGGCAATTAGGCAAAGTGGATAGATTCCTGAGTGTGAATTAGAAAGTTATAGCTTCAAATTCCTCTGCAGACTCTTAGTAACTGGAACCTGGAAAGTCATATAACCTCTTACTTTTAGGGTAACTATACATATAACAGAGATAGAAATAACTGCAATACCAACAGTATTCAAACACAAAAATGAGATAAAAATGCTACAGCAACCTTGAAGCACCATGTGATAGTTTTTTGTTTGTTTGTTTTTACCCTAAGTTTTTTATGATACTTCTTTTAAAAAGAATGAGTTAGAAAATGGTCCTATTATATAGTGACTTGATCTGATAATATTTGTATTTATATATTTACTTTGGATCAATACATATTAGGAAAGACATTGACAATCAGGAGTGCTAGGGGAAGAATGAGTAGTGTGATGAAAGAACTGAAGATCATGAAGCATTGTTTTTAAATTGAAGAAAATAAAAATTAATAGAGATTTAATTTTGTATACTAGATAGAGAGCTGACTTCAGAATAAGGAAAAGATAATTGTTCAGCCTCTGACCAGTATAAACTGTGTGAGCCTGAATAAGTCACTGATAGTGGCTAAAGTAATTCTTTAAAACTGTAAGTTGCAAAAAGTGCCATCTGACATGTGTAGAGTCATTTAATGATTCTTAGCACAGTTTAAAAAAAGAAAAAATTTAGAGCAAGATTAAAGGATCTATAAAACAAGCATTGATTATGCTTTTCTTCTAGTTTCTCCTGGGTTAAAAACTTTCTTTCTTAAAGTTCTGCTTAGAATCAGAAACTCTTAAAGTTAGACGGGACATGAGAAGTTACTGGTAAAACCTTTCATCCAAGAAAAGAATTTGTTTTATAGCTTTCCTGCCATGATTTTATCTAAACTCTGTTACCAGTTATGTGGTGCAGTACATAAAGCACTGGACATGGAGTTAGGAAGAAATGACTTGATATATGTCCTCAGACACTAGCCATGTGACTTTGGACAGGTCTCATTAATTTTTTCATTTGGCTCAGTAGCATCAACTGTAAAATGGAACTATTAACAGTGCCTACTTTACAAGGTTATTCTGTGGGTCAAATGAGACCATATTTTGGGGCGGCTAGGTGGCGCAGTGGATAAAGCACCGGCTCAGGAGTACCTGGGTTCAAATCAGGTCTCAGACACTTAATAATTACCTAGATGTGAGGCCTTGGGCAAGCCACTTAACCCCATTTGCCTTGCAAAAAAAAAAAGAGAGAGAGACAATATTTCTATTTTGCATTGCCCAAAGCCTTTCACATAGTAGAAGCTATATAAATGCTTATTCTTATTTCTCCATATAAATACTCCCATTGAAAAGGATTTTAGAAATTCTAATGATGCCCATAACATTTAGCAGGATCACTGAAACTCAAAATTAGGAGAGACACCAGAAGATAGAGATATATACTGTCTTTGATGAAGAGAAATCCATTCCTTTCTAACATAGCCTCTTCCATATTTAGATACTTCTAATGATTAGGAAATAGTCAATTAGAAAATACTCAGTCAGACTTTTTATAATATCAACCCATTATTTTAAATTGTTCCAAGTTAAAAAAAAATCCTTTTCATACATCATAAATTCATGTCCTGATTGCATTCTACAATTCCTCTGGATACTAAGCAGCTCAAAGTCTTTAATATATATATTGTTTCCATAACTGAAGGTCATCCTGGGATGAGTTGAGTAGAGAAAAGTTTATATCACATTTCTTTTACTGAATACTATGACTCTCATAATGCGTCTTAAAATCACATTAGCTTTTATAGTCACTGTGTCACATGTTTGATTAAATGGAGGTCTTTTCCATTAAAATATCATTTTTCAAGCATATTGCTACCTAGATATGCTTCATATATATGTAAAATATGTGTTTGTTTATTAATTTCAAAAAATATAAATCTGTGTGGCTCAGAAAGTTAAAAGGATGCAGGGTCACACAGTTAGTAAATATCAGAAGTAAAATTTAAATCCAGCTTCTCTACTCATCATTCCACTGTGCCATTGCCTCTCCTACATCACAGGGGTGACGTAATTAGATGTCCTATTGTCTCTCTTATTTTATGGTTGCATACATTTCTTTCTCTTTCTGCACTCTCCTCTATATTCAGCCCTCCCAATTATATTGTTATATAATTTATTCTCTTTCTTCCTATGTCCCAGAAACAAAGCTGTATTAAATGACTTATATAGTCCAAACGGATGTAGATAATATTCTCCTTTGCTTTGTCCTGATTGAACTATGTTTGAAGAATTATGGTTAGTCCTGGACATAACTTTTTGAAAGCACAATCACAAAGAGTGGAAAATTTACAGAGGTAGTTATCAGGATGCTGAAGGACCTGGGGTCCATGCCTTGGTCCTTTGCCATGCAAAGTCAACAAACATTTACAAAGAGCTTGATTTGTGCCAGGCACTGTGTTAGCACTGGGAGTAAAAATACATGAAAAAAGAAAATCTCTTAATTCAAGACTCATAAATTCTAAATGGAGAAATCAACATGTAAGGGCAAATGTAAAGAGGATGGGTGATATGGATTGAACATATACAGACAGGGTGGAGAGAGAATGCAGCCTGGAAAGAAATGTATGCTCTTGTGAACTGGGTGGACTTCATGCAGAAACAACCAGTAAAAGAGAGCGTCTCCAGAAGAACAGGGAACTTAAAATGTGCAAAAGTCACTTGTAGTCAGTCAGCAACTAGTAGCTATTGTCTATTTATGTAATAGGCAGAAGATAAAAAATGTTTAATTATAGAAGACTCAGGGCTGCATGAAAATTGTCTTAAAATGAATTAAAAGTTTTATCTTAAAAGAGAATAAGTAACATTGGTTCTAGACAACAGGATTGCACCAATAAGTAGGAGTTAATGAAAATAAAATTTTATTTCAGGATGTTAAAGAATTTTTCTTAGAATTAGTGCTGTATAAAAAGAGACTGGATTGTCTTCTGAGATAAAGAACTCCTAAACCATGACATTAGATAAAAGAAAGTTTGCTGACCATTGATTGGGAATACTATAGATGGGTGATCCCTTCAAATAGAGATTAAAATAGATAGTACTTACATGTTATAACAGAAATGGCCATTTGCTGATTAGGAATACATATGTTTCAAGAATTGGAAATATTATATTCCCCAGATTGCCATCAAATGAGTCAAGTGGAACAAAGTCATCAATTCTTGGCAAACACATTCTCTATGACACTATATTTTCTTTATCTGGGGGTCTGAAAACCGAAATTATCTGACTGAAATTTTTATTTTAATGTAATTTGTTTCCTTTTGGTAATCTTATGTGTTTTATTTTATGTACTCAATAATTATTCAGAAAATAATTCTCATTAGCCTACCTTAACAATGCATGATACAAAAATTGGTCAGAATTCCTACATTAAACTACTGACCAAACTTCCCTGAGTCCCTAAGACTTCCCCCAGTCTTCTGGCTTCCCCAGAAGTATTCAGTTGAAAAGGCTAGGGATTTCAGTAATCTCCAAATGGAATTGATTAGGTACAGTGTGGATCATACCTTCCTTTTGCTTCATGTCAGGACTGTGAAAAATTGTGGTGCATCAGTCATCTGCCATGACCCTTGGTCAGGATGTTATCTTCCAATGAAACCAGCTCTCTTCCTGCCTTTTTCCTACTGCTGGGGATCCCGGGGCTTGAAGCTTACCACATCTGGATTGCCTTCCCTTTTGGTATTGTGTATCTGACAGCAGTTTTGGGAAACATCATCATTATGCTTGTGATCAAGACAGAACAGAGTCTTCACCAGCCAATGTTTTATTTCTTGGCACTTCTATCCTTTATTGACCTAGGACTATCCACATCTACCATCCCCAAGATGCTGGGCATCTTCTGGTTCAACCTCAGGGAAATCAGCTTTGAAGGATGCCTCATCCAAATGTTTTTCATTCACACCTACACTGGTATGGAGTCAGTTGTGTTGTTAGCCATGGCCATTGACCGTTTTGTGGCTATCTGCTACCCACTGAGATATACCACTATCCTCACTAATAAGGTGGTGGCCACTATGGCTTCAGTGGTTGTTGGGAGGCCAGTTCTTCTTGTCCTCCCTTTCTCCTTCCTCCTTAAAAGGTTGCCATTCTGTGGACACTATATCATTCCCCACACCTACTGTGAGCATATGGGAATTGCTCGTCTGGCTTGTGCTAGCATTCGGATAAACATAATCTATGGTTTATTCACTATTGCTGCCCTTATCTTTGACTTGATTCTCATTGGCCTTTCCTATGTTCAGATACTCCGAGCTGTCTTCCGCCTCCCCTCCCGGGATGCACGACTGAAGGCCCTGAGTACTTGTGGCTCCCATGTTTGTGTCATACTGGCTTTCTATACACCTGCATTTTTCTCCTTCATGACCCATCGGTTTGGTCGAAACGTCCCCCGCTACATCCATATTCTCTTGGCCAATCTTTATGTGGTCATCCCACCAGCCCTTAATCCTGTCATTTATGGAGTTAGGACTAAACAGATCCGAGAGCGAGTGCTACGGGTATTTGTTCAAAAAGAATAACCAACATATTCTCATACTAAGAGAAATGTTGTGGGATTATTCACTAGAATGAAAGCTGTTCTCTTTTCCAAATTTGTTTATTTAAGAATATGATAGAGAATTTGGAAAAGAGAACAGCTTTCATTCTAGTGAATAATCCCACAACATTTCTCTTAGTGTGAGAATAAGCCCACCATTTGAAGATAAATGAAGTGAGTGGTGCCCCTCTCACTATACTTCTCCAATTTATCCCAGTGATTGCTTTATAGTACCTCTCTTTCCTATGGCTTCCTAGCTACACCGATTCTGCCTGATACTTACCCTGAGTTATAAAGAAGACCCTCATTTTGATAACTAATAAAGGGTATCACTAATTTCCTCAGTAGGTCCTGGACCAATTGACTCTGTCTCTTATGGTTAAATTTCTGGTTTGAGGCAAAAAGTATTTTTCTGTTCCCTAAGGCAGATATGAAGTGCATAATACCCAGTATGGGAAAGACCCATTGCTGGCATTGGGAAAAATTGGGTTCATTGGCTTTACCCTAATTACTGCTTTCACTTCTTTAAGTATTATTTTGGGGGGTGGGGTACGGTTTCAGGCTTTTAGACTGATTGTCATGAATATTCCAAGATTGGATAGGAAATGTATTTCACACAAAGATTTGAAAGATTACTGCTAGACTTGATTTATGAAATTAGTCTCAGGATTACCTCAATTCTGATTCCCATTCCAGTCAAAACTATTTGTTCTCCAGGGTGTCTAGAAGACAGAGTAGATAAGAGTGCAGGCCCTTGAGTCAGGAGAACCAGAGTTCAAATTTGGCCTCAGATAGACCAATAACTTTTTGCTGTGTGACTTTGGGCAAGTCACTTAACCTTACTGCCTTGGAAAAATTAAAAAAAAAAAGCAAAACTATTTGTTCTAATGTCTAGAACACAGCCATTTCCTTGGTTCTTCTTTTGTACATGTGAGAAGTCTGCATTCTCTCTTTACTTCTGCTCTAAAAGTTACAGTATTTTAAATGCAATTCATAAAACAAATATTTCTCAATAGGGAAGACTGTTATTTTTGTTTTTGTACTATTAATATTATAACTATTTTAAGAATTAGACATGGACTTCTGGCAAGACCAACCTTAGGATTAGAGTCACTCTAAAATCCAGTAATTCTTTATTAAGCCAGCACTAAATTTAAAATCATTTGTTTTGCATTTAAGAGTCTAAAATATCTGGATCCTTTGTGATTTTTATTTTTCTCGTACTTGTTGCAGTTAATCTCCCTCTAGCAAATCTATACCCTTGCAACCTTACTTGCTATTGTATACATGTGATTATCCAAAGTTTTAACCCCATTTCTATCATAAGCCTGGAATGTTCTCTCTCTCCTGTTGTCACATTATGACAACCCTAGTATCTTTCAATACTAAATTCCCAGGCCATAATTTTCAAAAGGATTCCCAATGTACTTGGTCACTTGAGACTTCACTTCAATTTTCATTTTCATTCTAATATGTAAAAATTTAGTATTTACCTATTTATTTATATAGTATCTCTTCTATTTATATATAAACTCCTTGAAGAAAGAGACTGTTTTTGTTTGCTTTTGCACTTCCTTATTATTTAATGCAGTGCTTGATTGATAGTTACTAATTATGGATATTATTAATGATTCTAAAGCTATTAATATGATTATTTTAATTGTAACTATTACAATAGTGAACAGAAAAAATCTCAAAGGTGTAAATTGAATACATTATCCTTCTTTATAGATCAGTCATCAACAAGTACTGTGGGAATACTGTATGTCAACATTAGGGCTTGGTTTGAATCAGAGAGAAAGGTATATTTGCTCATCTTACTGCAAGGTAAGACACACACACACACACATACACACACACACACACACAGAGAAAGACAAAGACACACACTTGCCTCAAGAGATTTTATTGAAATTTTAAAGCATATACTTGCCTCCCCTTCTTTTATTACTATGAGATATTTCTTATTAGTTATACCTGAGCATGACTGAAGGGAAGAAAGAATGCAGAAGTCAAGATATAGGAAAGCAATCTCAGTCTCAATCTGGGATGCCAAAACATCCTGACCTCGACATCCTCAAAGAAATGACATCAAAAAGGAGGTCATGTTCACAGTTGAACTCACAAAAAGCCTTCGTAAATGTATGTATTGAAATTTCTTAATGCAGGAAAAATCCAAATTCTTTTGCTTCATAAGTTGCATATAAATGCACATACATATGTTTGTGGGTAAGTACAGTTATGCCTACATATATATATATGTATATATATATATATATATATATATATATATATATATATATATATATATATATTCACATTCATTTTTTGGACATTTAAGGCTTCCAAACACTCAATACTCAAAGGAGGTGAAAAATTGAGTAACCAACCCACTTAGAATATATATCTGTTTCATTGTTGACTTCTGACATCACACAGAGTTGGAACTAGAGTAAAGAAATCAGGGTGCTTTTGTTTTGTTTTACTTTGAATTGGTTTGTCTTGGTTTGGTTTTAGGGACCAGTATTCAGGAAAGCACATTTTCTTTGACTCATAGACTCAGAGAGTGCAGGACACTCTTTTGATAGAGAAAACCAGTTCTTCAGATCCAACGACTATTTTTATGTCTTACACAAGAATCCTCACCACACTGTTCCTGCTTATATGACAACCTCAGCTGTAATCCTTTCCAGTCCCTCTCCTTCTTGCCTTCCTTTTTCATCTGAGACCCTCTGCTACTGGTAGCAAATTACGCCTATTTCTACATCTCTTCTCGTAATCTTTACTTGTTCTAAAAGTCACCAAGGTTTTATTTTCTCCTGAAGACAATATATTCCTTGATTCCCTTTCCAAGGCTGTTTTTGACTCTTTCATTCTCTGATGACCAGAAAGAGGAGTTAGAATATTGTTTGCTCCCTTCTGCTACTTTCAGAGCCTCTTAGTACCCTGAAACTTCCATCATTCAGTCACCACTTCTTCAAAATTCAATAAATGTCCTTCAGGGATAATTTTCTTGTTATTCTTTCTACCTCCAATAAATTTGTCTCTGTCTCACCAATGTCTCTATTTCAATATTCTTCTTGCAGGTTTTCAATGTCTTCAAGCTTATAACCTCTTTGTTATTAAGCAATTTTTAGTTATATCTCATTTTTGTGACCTCTTTTGGGGGTTTTCTTGGAAAACATATTGGAGTGGTTTACCATTTCCTTCTCCAGTTCATTTTACATGTGAAGGGTTGAGGCAAACAGATTAAATGATTTGACCAGGGTTACAGTGCTAGTGAATATCTGAAATAAGATTTGAATTCATGAGAATGGGTCTTCATGATTCCAAGTTCAGTATTATATCCTCTGTGCCATCTTGCTGCCCCTGTCAGTAGTCTTTAATTCTGCATAAATATTTTACCCATTCCCTTATACAGTACTCAGGCAAATTTTCCCCATTGACTTTAATTCCAAGTTACATCTCTACTTTTTTGTAGTAGAGTTAACTCAAACCCTTCTGACATTATATCCTGTTAAAGTATTTCTACTGTCCAAATGGGCAAATATTTTGGTTGACTGGATTTTTGAAATCTGTCACCCTAGATATTATTAGTATTTGACATTATCATAAAAACCAAAACCTAATTAAACAAAAATTTTCCTTTTACAGTAAGTATAGTAGAATTATTCCAAAGAAGATTATACCTTTTTCTTTGCCCCCAGAAAGGTTCTTAAAGACAGGTCATGAAGCAAGGTGTTGATTATGCCTCCAAACAAAAAATGGTGAGTAAAATGGGCAGATATACAGTTATATGTCAGAAAGGCAGATTCGTCATTAGAGTCCTGGACCTGGAATCAGAAAATGGTGCTTATTTAATTTTATTTAGTGTATGACTCTTTGTGACCACATTTTAGAATTTCTTGGCAAAGATATTGGAAAGATTTATAGTTCCTTTTCCAGATTATTTTTCTAGATGGAAACTGAGGCAAAAAATGTTAAGTGACTTTCTCAAAGTCACACACCTTATATCTGAGGTCATATTTGAATTAAGATCTTCCTGACTCTATCCATTATGCCCCTTAGTTTTCTCAGTTCTAGTTTCAGATACTTACTAACAAGTGACATAAGTCATGTTTGTCTGTCTTAGTTTCCTCATTTATTTTAGTTTTTTAAAGGCAGCGGGGTTAAATTACTTGCCCAAGGACAACACAGCAAGGTAATTATCATGTTTCTGAGACTGCATTTGAACTTGGGACCTCTTGACTTTAGGGCTGGTACTCTTTCTACTGTGCCACCTCGCTGCCTCCCTTCCTCATTTTTATAAAAGGTATGATAATAATTTGAACCTCACCAAATTACTGTAAGGGTAAAAATGAAATATATGTCAAGCTCTTTATAAACAATGAAATTAATTGCAAATATAATGATAATAATAATTACCACTATACATTAGTATAATGCATGTTGTAATTTTGTAATAATAGCAATTTTATTTTATTTATTTGTCTTTCCTTTGCTCCCTCAAATTCTTTCTTATGTGACTTCATTGTGAACATTTTTTCTTTTGTATTTTTTTAGTTTTTTTGCAAGGCAATGGGGTTAAGTGGGTTGCCTAAGGCCACACAACTAGATTATTAAGTGTCTGGGGCTGGATTTGAACTCAGGTACTCGTGACTGCAGGGCTGGTACTCTATCCACTGTGCAACCAAGCTGCCCCTATGAAGGACATTTTTACTGAATGAATCTTCCTCATGTTTGTTTCCTCCAAGGGAATTTCATGCCTTCCCTTCTAGGTTTTTCTCTTCTAAGCATCAAGTTATGCTTTGTGATTATATGATCATAATATAATCACAAATATGTGATTATGCTGAAATACCATTCTACTCTATGAAATTATGAGCAGGATACCCTCAAAAAAACCTGCAGAAACAAATGAGTTAATATAAAAATGAAATTTACTGTTTGAAAAGTAATATCAATATTTTAAGATCATTTTCTGTTAATGACTTAGCTATTCTAAGCACTACAATGACTCAAAAGAACTCTGAAGGACTTATGATAAAAAAGTGCTATCTATTCTGACTGAAGGAACTGATCGTATCTAAATACAGATTGAAGCATACTTTTTTCTTGAGAGCTTTCTGTCTATATTTTCTTTCAAAACTTATCTATTATATAAAATTTTTAATGATTACAAATGCACAACCTTTATCAAATTGCTTGTCTTCTCATTTGGGGGTTATGGGAAGGGAGAAAGAAACTCAATGTGTTAGAGATGAATGCCAAAATTGTTTTAACATGGAACTGGGGGAAATGAAATACTAAGTGAAAAAGAAAGAAAGAAAGGAAAAAGTATAGAGCAAGCATAGTAAAATGATAAGCAAGTGAAATCATTGACAATAAAAGTTCATAACTAAACATAATACTGTTTATTAAGTGACTATCAGATCAGTCAATCTTGGGAATGTTGTAAATTTAAGCAAAATCTTGGGGGAAAAAAAGTCTATTTTTTTATTCTTGTGCAAAAGATGGAAATAACTCAGCTACATAACATTATAGTTAGGTAGTTATGAAGTTAACTAAAGTAGCATTAATTTTGTTGTACGATGTCTATTTGAGGCAGTAACCAGGGTTAGAAATTCTTTAGATTAGGGGCGGCTAGGTGGCGCAGTGGATAGAGCACCGGTCTTGGAGTCAGGACTACCTGAGTTCAAATCTGACCTCAGACATTTAATAATTACCTAGCCATGGGATCTTGGGCACACCACTTAACCCCAATAACTTGAAAAATAAAAAAAAATTCTTTATATTCATTAAGATTTTTAATACTAAACTAGCTAAAAGCAAAGACAATGTCTTTGTCAAATTTGCAGGTGACGTAAATTTGGGAAAGAAAACTAATACAAGCAATGACAGTGAATATGCAGAAAGAAGGATATGAGTATTTAGATAAATTTAATAAGATGAAATTACATTGGGATTAATGTTATTCTTATTCATAGGATCAAAAAGGGTGCTTTATAAGTAAAAAGTGAAGACACTTGACTAGATAAAGATTTGTCTGGAACAAGATATAAATATTTTATTGTATTTCAAGTTCCATTTGAGCTACTGGTCTTCATAAGTCACATTTTCCAGATCTTTCACTTCTGCATGTACTCTAAGTTGATAATGTGTTTCCTAAAATGTGCTCAGAAGTAAATATAATTTTAAAGATTGGATATTGTCATAAAGGAACTTTCTTCCTCACTTTGAACATACGTGCATTTTTTTTTAGGTTTTTGTTAGGCAATGGGGTTAAGTGGCTTGCCCAAGGCCACACAGCTAGGTATTTATTAAGTGTCTGAGATGGGCTTTGAATGTAGACACTCCTGACTCCAGGGCAGGTGCTCTATCCAGTGTACCACCTAGCCACCCCCATATGTGCCTTTTAATGTTAGTTGGCTGTCATGTAACACTATTTACTCAGATTAAAGTTGCAATCCATTAAGCCCCAGATCTTTTCACAAGAACTATTGGATAGATATTTGCTCTTCATTGTGAACATTTTTTCTTTTTTTTTCAGTCATGTCCACATCTTCATGACCACATTTGTAGCTTTCTTGGCAAAGGTACTGGAATGGTTTGTCATTTTTTTTCCTCTGGATAATTTTTACGGTTGAAGAATCTGAGGAAAAACATGCTTAAGAGACTTCCCCAGGGTGATGCAGCTTTAAGATGCAGTCTTAAATCAGATTTGAACTCATGAAGTTGTCTGACTCTATCCATTCTACCATCTAGCTACCATTGTCTAGGCATACCTCTATGCTATATATTTATGAGATTCATTTCTTTATTTATGGCAAAGCAGTTTATAGTGACTTGCGCAAGGTCACACAGCTAGACAATTATTAAATGTCTGAGGTCAAATTTGAACTCATATTTTCCTGTCTCCAGAGCCTGTGCTCTATCCACTGCACCACACAGCTGCCACTGAAATTGATTTTTAACCCTGTTTGTGTCCCTCATATTTATCTATAATATAGTCTATCTTGCTCATTAGAGTTCATTGTTCTTGTGTGCCAAAGTATTTTGGATTCTACTATACAATAGATTAATTACCTAAATCACCCTTACAGTCATTTGCAAATATCAAAAATAAACAGCATAAGACCAAACACAAATGCCTGGGACTCTTCATTAGAAAGGTATTTTACTTAATAATGGATACCCTTTGAATTAAAACATTCAATCCCTTCTAAATCTGCCTAAATGTTCTACTATTTGGTACTCCTATTATATATATCTTAACATATAACTCATGATGGTGGCATGAAAGACCTTAACATGATTTCCTGAGGGCAGCTAGCTGGTACAGTAGTTAGAGCACTGGCCCTGGAGTCAGGAGTACCTGAGTTCAAATCCGACCTCAGACACTTTATAATTGCCTACCTGTGTGACCTTGGCCAAGTCACTTAACCCCATTGCCCTGAATAAAAGCCAAAAAACAAAAAAAAACCCAACAACAACAAAAAATGGTTTGCCGATTCTTGGTGAACTGTATCTACAACATAAACTCCTGGCAGTTTTTAAGTATCAACAATTTCCTACTACAAACGATGTGTCCATTTCTTCTTGTTCTCCTAGAAAAATACCCTATTAATCCCTGTTTCATGGTCATCTAAAGATTTTGATTGTTTTCACTTGGGCAAATTGTCATTTGTCAACATTCTTTTTAATATGGGATTATTGAATTCACATAAATAGAGACACAGTTTGAACCTTGGCGACAAAAGATCATAATTTGAATCCCATCTCCTGGACCCTTTGAATGAATGGATGAATGAATGGATAAATAAATGAATAAATGAATGAATGCAAAAGCTTTAATCAAGTTTTTATAATGTATCAAGAATTAAGTTAAGTACTTTGATAAAAGATACAAAGCAAAACAGTCTTTATCCTTGAAGGACTTCCATTTTATTAAGGCAAATATATATATATACATACATATATATATGTATGTATATATACAAAGATAGATAGATAGATAGATAGATAGATAGATAGATAGATAGATAGATAGATGATAGATAAGTGCTGATCCTGGAATGGTGTTTTGTTCTTGTATTTTGAAAATCATATGTTTGATGACTATTGCCATAGTCATTCAATGGTTGACATTACTTTTCTAGTAGCACCTTTTTTATAAGATCTAAGAAAACAGTACTGGTGGAGGAAAAGGGAAAGAATGTACTATGTGATAGATAATGAAAAGAGGGCATCAGAAAAAAGAAAATAATACTACAAGAATATGGGGTGGCTAGATAGCAGAGAGCCCCCCCCCAAAAAAAAAGCAGGAGTTCCAGTTTAAGAGCCGAGGCCATGAAACCCACAACATGTTCTCTATATGTACAAAGGTTCAGAGGATGCAATAGGAGGCAGAACAGATTTCTTAGGAAGGAATCATTGGATTTGGATATCTTATGTCATTTCTCTGGGTCTAAGTGTCTTTATTTGGAAAACAAAAGGATTCTTCTTGGTTCCAAAGAATAGAACAATATACATATTATCTCTCTCTATATATTATCTCTCCAATATGTTGGAGGGGGGTTAAAAGTACAAAATGTTACATGCATTATTTGGTGTAGGATCGGGGTTCACTGCACTAAATCTAAGTAGCAGACCAAATCCCCAGCATTTGTCTCTCTATGCCGCCCCTCAAAGTTCTAAAGGTAACCATGAAGATCTGATAGCAATTTCACAGCTTCCCATCTAGTGTATTTTCTCTTTTTTTTCAATTGTTAACATATCTCCAATATTATTTAATATAATAATTACATTCATATAAATATTATAATACATATAGATATAATTATGTATCATATACATTACATATATACTTATATAATATAATCATATAACATAAATTAGTAATTACAAAACAACATTGACTAATGCTGTAGAACAAGAACTTCCCACACTTGAAAAATACTCTCTTGTATCACTTCTGACCTCAAGGGACCAAGGGTTCAAGCCACTACAAAATATTCCTGAGACCCAGTCCATATCTGGGTTTGTTCTGGTCAATGGATGATTCATTCGTTTCCTTAGAGCAATAGTGTCTAAAGTTCTGGTTGGATTCTCTGCCAGACTGACTCCTTATTGAACTTTGTGATTGTTACTATAAGTTTCAGTTCATGAGGGGAACTTTAAACGATCTTCTGATTTTTCAAAGCTCATAAGGATAAAATCTGGTTCTCTCTGCTTTGCATACTAATTCACTTAAGATCAGAAAAAAAACAGGTTAGACAAAAGAAGTAGTGACAACATATATTTACAGTTATGTGGAAGCTAGTTAGTTATGGAAATATAGCAATGGTAAATTTGCAGCAGGCTGCAGTTCAGATTATTATCTGAACCATCCTTCCACCTTAGGCTATTAGAAAATCTTCCCTTCCTTCCACATTAGGCTTTTACAAATTCGTCCCTCCCTCTACATCGAAAAAAAAAAGTCATTAGTTCATTTTATATACACACACTCAGTCCTTAAGATTTATTGCTTTCCCCATCATTTTCTTAATTTTTGACAATCAACAAAAAAAATAAACCAGTGTCTTACTTGTAGAATTTTTTGAATTTCTGAGCTGTAAATGTTCACACTAAAAATTTAATAATCCACACTTATGAGCTAGTTTGAACTCATTCAATTACACCCATAACCCTAGCGAGAGTGACATTTAAACTGAGATTAGTCTGTGCAATATCAGAGATACATAGTCCTATTTCATCTGAACTAGCTCCAGACTAATCAATTGAGATCTTGAGGCAGTTTCTGTACTTACTGTATCCCATTAGGATCTACTAATTACATTATTTTCTCCCTATCTCATCTCCAAATTTTGAGCCTTTGCATTGACCTTTCCACATGCATATATCATGTTGTTCTACTTTTCCTTTGACACACTTCACTACCATCTGCTGCAAGAAATCTGTTATGATCCCTAATTGACAGTGACATCCTTACCAAGGAATTTCGTAGACAACTGCTTTGGACATATTTATATTTATTCACTTTATATTTATGTTGCAATACTTGCTGAATACCACATTAGAGACAAGCTCCTTGAGAAGAGAAAATGTTTTATCCATTTTGTTGATAAATACAAATCACAACAAAATATGTGCTGGTTCATGTAGGCATCTAATATTTATTTATTGTTTGACAGTTACTATGTGCAGTCTACCAGATGTTTGTGATGTTAAACTATAATCAGTTTCATGTTCAAGTTTCTTAGATGGCCGTAGTTTTGAATGGAAGCAGAACTCGATCCAGGATCTGTTTGGTCCTGACCCCATAGATGATGGGGTTAAGCATAGGGGGCACCAACAAGTACATATTGGCTAAAAGGATGTGAATATGGCATGATATCTACTGACTGAATCTATGCTTAAGGAAAGAGAAAAGGGCAGGGATATAAAAAAGTGAGGATAACATAGACATGAGAGCTGCAGGTGCTGAGTGTTTTTAAGCATGCATCTTTGGAAGGGGGACTAAATATTGTTCGAAGAATCTGGATGTAGGATAGAGAGATGCATGCTACATCTGTGCCCACAATTAGGATGATGACAGCCAGGCTGTAGAGGCTTTTAATGGAGATTTTTCATTACAATGAGCTATTGCAGTGATATGGAAGGAAGGAAGGTGAGGGGGAATAAGGGAACCTTCACTCTCATCAGATGTAGCTTGGAGAGGAAATAAATGAGGTATAAACTTCTAGAGTAAGAAGGATAGAAGGGTGACAGGGGGAAGGGGGCCATTGTGAGAGATGGAGGAGAGGGTGTACTGTGGGGGAGAATGGTCACATATAAAACATTTTCTTTTTTACTTCTTGCAAGGGACTGGGATTCGATGGCCATTCCAGGACCACATGGCTGGTTGATTGCTGAGCCTAAGGGGTGTTATGTGGGCTCAGGGCCTCTTGGCCTCCGGGCTGGTGATCAGTCTATTGTGCTACTCAGCTACCCTACAGCACATTTAGGAAGAGGGACAGAGTGAAAGGAGAGAGAAAATATAGTATATGGTAGTGAGGGAAGTATGATTGGAGGGAGTTGTCATCAGCAATGGCAATGGTTGAAAAATATGGAAGTAGATTTCGGGATGCACTTATCATAAAGAATGTGATCTACCTGTGACAGAGCTGGAGGTGTTGAAACACAGACTGAAGCATATTTTTTTTATTTTTTTCTCTTTCATTTAGTTTATTGCTCATTGGGATCTATAATTTTTGGGGGGAGGGGTTTTAGGTTTACTCTTAAACAAGAATATTTTAGTAATGTATAAAAATAATTTGTACAAAAATAAAACTAAATATAAAAAATGCAATCATAACAAATATTTATCAAGTGCCTGCTTGCTGTACAACAGAATCCTGTTCAAGGTTCTGAAAGATATGGAAATTCTATGTTTCTTCTATCTTCATACATTTCCTTACTAAAGACTATTAGATGCAACCATATAACTATAATACATTATTACAAGTTAAATGTAATGGATAGCTACAAAGTACATTCCATGAGGTTGGCATTTGAGTTGGATTCTGCAATGTATTTTTTAATGGATATAAAAAAGAGGAGAGAGTATTTCAGGCAACAGGAATCACCTGACAAAAGGCACAGAGACATGAAAGCACAGGATAGATTTAGAAGAAATATGTGAAATTTGGATAGAATTTAAAGTGTGTTTGATAGAAAAATATTTACTAAAATTGGTAGGACTTGATAATGTCATGTAGATCATTTGAAATGCTATGGAATGGAGTATTAATATTAATATTAACTAGTAAAAAAGATAACAGAATGAGCAAAGATGTTGCCTACATAAACATTTCCTTTATTTATGATGACAAAGAGATACACAAATGTGTCTTTATAACCCTTTGATGAATTCAGGAATTCAAGTGCACAAGGCTATTGACTATCTTTTATGTGTTGAACATTGCATGAAGAGTTGAAGAAATAAATATAGTTGCACTAAAGTGCCTATATTGATGGGTCTCAGCAGAGCACAATAGGACAACTGGGAGACCTTCAACTCCAGCACAAAAGGCAAACTGCCAGCCCTATAACTGGGGGCATAACAGCTACAACTAGGCCAGGACACTCCAGTGTATTGGGCAAGCTGCCAGTACTTCAGGAACCAGAGCAGAAGGCCAGTAATCAGAAGCCTGGACATTTGCTCAAAAATGTTTAATAGTACCTCTGTACTCCAAGAGCCAATATCAACTTTAAAAAAGGTAAGAAACAAAAAAAAAAAAACCCTTGCCTTTAGAAAGCTAAAATAGCAACAGAGAAGATTTCAACACAAATTTAGAATATGATCATGTTGTGAAAAAAATACATGTGATTTCGCAAAGGGAAATATGAATGGGTTTCAAATATGAAAAGTCTTCTTGGAAGAGCTCTAAAAGAATTTTTTAAAAAATCAAATAATGGAAGTAGAAAACAATTGAGGAAAGGAATAGGGGGTATATGAGAAAGGCAACAACATGGAAAAGAAAGGATAAAAATTGACTAAAGAAAGCCATTCCTAATAAAAACAATTGGTCAAATAAAAAAAATCTAACTAATAATATAACTTTTTAAAAGGTATAATTGGTCAAATGGAAAAAGTGGTACAAAAACTAACCAGAAAATAATTCCTTAAAATGTAAAATTGGACATGTGGAAGCTAATGACTATAAGACATTAAAAATCAGTCAAACAAAATCAAGAGGATTAACAAAAGAAAATATAAAATACTTCATTGAGCAAAAAAAGAAAAATGCAGAAAACTTAATTTAAGAATTATTGAATGGCCTGACAGTGATGATATAAAATAAAGCAGCCTTGACAAGCTATTTCAAGTAATTATCAAGGAAAACTTCTCCGGTATCTTAAAACCAGAGATTAAAGCATAGTTCAAAGATTCCATCAATCACTTCTGGAAAGTGATGTCAAAATAAAAACTTCAAGCAATATTGTAGCCAGATTTCAGAATACTCCTGTCAAGGAGAAAATAGTGCAAGGAGTCATAAATAAACAATTCAGATTTCAAGAAGCTTTAATCATAATTACACAGGCTTTACCAGCTTCTTCATTTAAGGTGAAGAAGACATGGAGTCTGATATTCAAACAGGCAAGGGAGATTGAATTACAATTAAGAATCAATTGCCCAGCACAATTGAATATTCTCTTTCAGTATGAAAATTCGATGATATAGGGTATTTTCAAATTTTACTGATAAAAAGACCAGAGTTAAAGAAAAAAAATGATCATCAAACACAAGAGGAATGCAAAGCATAATAAGGCAAACATTAACAAAGTTTAAGAAACCATGCTATTCAATAAGATTAAACCACCCAGGAAGATGACAGAAAAAAGGATAATAATGGGGGGAGAGGCAAAGAGGAGGAAGAATGAGTTAAATTACATGGCACAAATAGGCAAAAGACCTATAACTGTAGAAAAAAAGAAAGAAGGGAAGTATGTGTTCCTTGAACTTACTCTCATCAAATTTGAGTCAAAAGGGGAATAAAATACATATGTTGCTGGATAAAGAAATTTATCTTACCTGAAGAAAAGAAGGATTGAAAAGGAAAATTGAAGGGGATGAAAGATTAATGGAATGGAGGGTAGATTGAGTGAGGCAGTGATCAGAATCAAATCTGTGGTAAAGAGAGAAATGGTGAATGGAGAGAGAACAAAAGGTAGAAGTGGGGGGGCAGAGCCAAGATGGAGACAAGAGCAGATCTTATGTTAGGCTTTCTGTAATAAATCTTCGATACTAAGGACTTTAACTAAATTTTCAAGAGACAGAACCCAGAGAAGGACACAGTGAGGCAGTTCTCCTACTCAAGGTAGCCTGGAAAAGAGCAGAAAGGCTCTGCTCCCCGGGTTTAGAGGGGCTGGCCTGCCAGAGCGAAAGAACTTCAGCCTCCCAGAGGCAGCTGTAGGGCACTGGGAGCCACAGCTCACAGTAGGGGGGAAGTTTCCTAAGCTATGCCCTGGGGAGCACCAGGCACAAATTGGGTGAACAGGGAACATCTGGCAGACTGAGCACTTGAGGTCCAGCCTTCAGGGCACACAGCAAGAAACATGGCCACTCCATTCCAGATCCAGGAAACATAAGCAGGTGGTGCTGGTAAGCAGAAGCCCACAGGGAATGAGCCCATTGAGCTGAGGGAGGGGAGTGAAGAGAGGGAGACTGCCTAGCTCTGTACTCTGTCCCTGGAACAATACCCTGGGACTCTGAACACTTTTATATCCTGATTGCAGTCTAGAACCCCCATAGAACAGCAGGGCCCCCTCCACCTCATCCCAGTAGCAGAGGGGGGCGCATATGGTCGTTCACAGACCAGGATGGAGGACAGAGCCTCACACACTGAAACCATTGTGGGAGTCTCCCAAAACCTCAGGAAGCACCCCAAAAACAGGCTTAGGCTGGAAAAATGAGCAAGCAGAGAAAAAAGAGGAATACCATTGAGAAATTCATTATCTATGATCCCAGGAAGGATCAATATACTCAGTCTGAAGATGAGGAAACATAAGCTCCTGCATCTAAAGACTCCAAGAAAAAAACAGAAATTGGGATCAGGCTATGACAGAGCTCAAAAAAGACTTTGAAAATCAAATGAGGGAGTTAGAAGAAAAACTGGGAAAAGAAATGAGAGAGATACAGGAAAATCATGAAAATGAAGTCAGCAGCCTAGTCAAGGAAATCCAAAGAAATGCTGAAGAAAACAGTATGCTAACAACCAGCTTAGGTCAAATGGATAAAACAGTTCAAAAAGTTATTGAGGAGAATAATACTTTAAAAAGGCAAAACTAGCCAAATGGAAAAAGAGATAAGAAAGCTCTCTGAGGAAAACAAATCCTTCAGACAAAGAATAGAATTCAGGGAGATTGATGAATTTACAAGAAATCAGGACTCATTACTTCAAAACCAAAAAAAAATGAAAAATTAGAAGAAAATGTGAAACATCTCAGTGAAAAAAAACAATTGACATGGAAAAAAGATTTAGGAAAGATAATTTAAAAATTATTGGAATACCTGAAAGTCATGATCAGGAAAAGAGCCTTGACATCATTTTCAAAGAATTACTAAAAGATAATTGCCCTGATATCCTAGAAGCAGAGGGCAAAATAGAAATGGAGAAAATCCACCGATCACCCAGGAAAGAGATCCCCAAAAACCAACCCCTAGAAATATTATAGCCAAGTTCCAGAACACCCAAGTAAAAGAGAAAATATTACAAGCAGCCAGAAGGACACAGTTCAAATATTGTGGAGCTGCAGTCAGGATCACACAGGACTTAGCAGCAACTACATTAAAAGCTCATAGAGCTTGGAACATAATATACCAGAAGGCAAAAGAGCTTTGAATGCAACCGAGAATCAACTACACAACAAAAATGAATGTCCTCTATCAGGGAAAAAGATGGACTTTCAATGAATCAGGGGAATTTCAAATGTTCCTGTTGGAATGGTCAGAGCTGAACAGAAGGTTTGATCTTCAAATACAGGACTCAGGTGAAGCATAGAGATTGGAGGAGAAGGGGAAAATATGAGGGACTTAATGATGATGAACTGCATTTGTTCCTGCATAGAAAAATGACACTGATAATACTCATATGAACCTTCTCAATTAATAGAGCAGGTAGAATGAGCTTTTATAGTTGAAGCACAGGAGAAAGCTGAATTGGAAGATAAAATATGGTATAAAAATGGAGTCAATAGAAAAAAGGGAAATGAAATGGGAGAAAGAAAAAGAAGAGGGGGAATAGGCCAAGATATTTCATGCAATAAGATTTTTGTTTATTACAATGAGCTATTGCAATGATATGGAAGGGGGGAAGACAATGGAGAATGAGGTAATTTTTGCTCTCATCAGAGGTGGCTAGGAGAGGAAACAGCATATATATATACTCAATGATAGGCATCTGGAGTAAGAAGGAGGGGGAGGGACATGGGGAAGGGGGGATGTGAGTGATGGAGGAGAGGAGGGACCATGGGGGGAGAGTGGTCAGATATAACACATTTTCTTTTTTACTTCTTGCAAGGGGCTGGGATTGGATGCCCTGTCTGGGACCACAGAGCCAGGTGGAAACTTGGCCTAAGGGGTGGTAGGGGGGCTCAGGGTCTCTTGGCCCCAGGACCAGTGATCTGTTGGCTGCACCACTCATCTACCCTATAGGAGAGTCAGAGTGAAAGGAGAGAGAGAAAATATAGGACATGGCAGTGAAGAAATACAAAAGGAGGGAGTTGCAATCAGCAATTGCAACAGTGGAAAAATATGGAAGTATCTTTTGCAATGGAATTATTATAGAGAATGTGATCCACCCATGACAGAGTTGGTAGTGTCGGAACACAGACTGAAGCACATTTTTTACCATTATTATTATTTGCGGGGGGTGCATGGCAAATGGGGCTGGATGGCCTTCCTGGGGCCACATAGCAGAGTGATCATTGAGTTTCTGAGGCCAGATTTGGACCCAGGTGCTCCTGGCTTAAGGACCAATACTCTGTCTACCACCCAGCCACCCTTACCATTATTACTATTTTATTTTATTTTGGGTCTTTATTTTTCTTTTTTTTTGGTTTTTCCAGGGCAGTGGGGTTGGGGTGGCTTACATGTCACACAGCTGCGTGATTGTTGAGTGTACGGGGCCGGATGTGGGCTCAGGTGCTCATGGCTCCAGGGCTGGTGCTCCATCCATTGTGGCACCTGGCCATACCTACAATTATTACTATTATTTTTTTAATTTTAATTTTTTTCTCTCCCCTTTACTTTATCACTCAAGCGAGTCTATATTTTGGGGGGTATTTTGTTTACTCTTAAACAGGAATATATTATTAATGTATAGAAAAACATTGTACAGAATGAGAGTAAATAAATATTAAATATTTTTTTAAAAAGTTAAAAGAAAAATAGAGAGTACGTATTCATAACAATGAATGTGAATGGCATGATCCATTCCAGGATAGTCTAACCTTCCTTTTAAAAGTTTTTATTAAAACAATAAACAATATATTTTGACTTGCCATTTTAGTGTGAGCTCTGTGGTAACTTGGCTTCATTTACTATAACATTTAGTAAACCCACAAGGTGACTTCATAAAATTGCACCATGGACTGAATGCTGCCCACAAGCTGCATTTTGACATAAAATTATAACATGAAAAAGAAGAGGATAGTACAGTGGATTAAAGAAAAAATTCTACAGTATATTTTTTGCATGAAACACATTTGAAGCTGAGAGATAAAAGTACAGCAAATATAAGGAGTTGGAGTGGAATCTATTAAATGGTTAGAAAGAGAGAATACAAGAGTGAGTTTATTATTAAGGAACATGTAAAAATGAAATTAAAAGCAGTGAGAAAGGATTATACTAGGAGAAAGGGAAAGGGGAAGGTGGAATTCAGTAAATTATCTTAGGTAAGAGGCAAGAAAAAGCTTTTACAGTGAAGTTAGAAGGGGAAAGGTGAGAGGGCGTGAATCAAACAATCTTATCAGAATTGAATCAAAGAGGGAAGGATATACACAGTCAATTAAGTACAGAAAACTATTTTCCCCATACAAGAAAATGAGAGGGGAGAAGATAAAAGAAGCCAGTAGTGATAGAAGAAAGGGAAAACCTGGGGAGGTGGTAGTCAGAAGAAAACCCTTTTGAGGAGAGAGAGGTAAAGTAAGAGAAGAGAAAGAATAGAATAATCAGGGGAAGAAATTACATAAAGGAAAATACAATTAGCAATACTAACTGTAACAAAAATTTGAAGCATATCATTTTCATAAAGCACTCATTTCTCAAGAATATAGCAAAGTTAAATTTGTAAAAATAAGTCATTTTCCAGTTGATAAATGATAAAAAGGTCATTTTCAGTTTTCAGATGAAGTAATCAATGCAATCCATAACCAAAGAGAAAGCAACACTAATTCATTATTAATGGGAAAAATAAATATTAAAATAATAGTGAAGTACTATCTCATACCTATTAGATTTGCTAATAGGACAGAAAAGAAAAGTGACAAATGTTGGAGAGGATGTAAGAAAAAAAAGATAATAATGTATGGTTGGGAGACATATGATTCAACTATTCCATAGATTAGTTAGGAAATTTGCCAAAAGCCTATAAAATCAGACATACCTGTTGCCCTAGCAAAATCATTACTAGATCTGTATCCCAAAAGAGTTGGAAAAGGCACTATATTTACAATAAATATTTATAGCAGTTCTATTCTGGTGGCAAAGAATTGGAAGTGAACTTGCCTTAGGGAATGGCTTAACAAGTTGTGGTATATGATTATGATGGAATACTGTTCTGCTATAAGAAATGATGAGCAGGGGCAACTAGGTGGCACAGTGGATAGAGCACTGGCCCTGCAGTCAGGAGTACCTGAGTTCAAATCTGGCCTCATATGCTTAATAATTATCTAGCTGTGTGGCCTTGGGCAAGCCACTCAACCACATTGCCTTGCAAAAACTAAAAAAAACATGATGAGCATAATACTTGGAAAGATTTACATCAATTGATTCAAAGTGAAACATATTATGTTCACAATAACAGTAATATTGTAAGATGACCAAATGAGAATGATCATGCTGTTTTTAGAAATAAAATTATTCAAGAAAACTGATGGACATATGATGAAAAATGCCAACCATTCCCAGAGAAAGAATTGATGATATATGAATTCAGATTGAAGTATACTTTTATTTTTGTTATTTTTCTAATTTTGGGGGGTGTGATCTATAAATTCTTTCACAGCATAACTCTTATGAAAATATTTTCTTTGACTACACATGTTTAGCTCCTGTTCCAGAAAAAAAAATGTCAACAAATTAGATCAGTAAGATTTTATAAAATCGTTTTTAAATTTTGAAAAATTAATTTTTTTGTTGTTTATTTTGCAAGGAAATGGGGTAAAGTGATTTGCCCAGGGTCACTCAGCTGTGTACTTAGTAAAAGTCTGAGGCTGGATTTGATCTCTTGGCTTGCTGACCCTAGGTCTAGTGATCTATCCACTGTTCCATCTACTTGTCCCAACTTAGTTTTCTCATCTGGGGATGCTCAAACATGCCCCAGACTTGTCTTGAGGAAAAATTGAGTAGATAGTTTAAAAATCTTTTGTAAAACCTTAACGTTTATTATTGGTTACTATGAATCGGTAATTAATAGGGGAATAGATGAATAGATTTCTTGAAAAATAGTCAGATAACAAAGAGATAATTTCAGAAGGATAATCCTCACTCATTGGTATAAACACCACCTGCTAACATCAGGTGAGTGGACACAGAGTGAATGAGAACTGGGTTAAACCAGGTTAGTTGGAATCATTGTCCACCTAATGGTAAACCATATCCTGACAAAAACGTAATCCCAAATGCAATATCCAAAGAATAATCTTAATTTCAATGAATACAATTCCTATTTCTGGTGCCAAAATAATCAACAGGCTAGGGATAGAGACCAGATTTTTGATTTAATTATTAGAGAGAAATCCTGGGTGAAGAAATTCCATCTACCAGTGTTAAAATCTCATCATGTATTGTGCCTAACTGTAGAGATTTGTCTCAGACTCTGAGTGATTAAATTGCACAGTGTTTATCAGACAGCAAGATTTGAAGTCATATTTCCAGAATTTAAGGATAATCTCCCTTAAACCAATCTAGACAAATAAGAAACTGTCCCCTAGTCCAGGTCATAGTCTGAACCATAAAGGAGATGCCAAAAATGCTTCTATATTCTTAATAGATGAATTCTTGTTACTATCCATGCATTGGGCTCTTTCCCTGGAAAACTCATTTGGATGTTGAAAATTATTCAAAAGATGACCCAGGTAAGATAGAAGGGGTGGCACAATGAAGTTACTTCTTGACATTTGGAATGCAGTACAAATACAGGGTCAGGGATATCCTAATCTAACTCTTCCATGAGTATAAAGGGTAACACACCAGGCCTTTTTTTTTTTTTTCAGCTGGCATTCTTTTCCCAAAATCAACCTGAAATAAGTTGCTGATTCTGGGCAGGACCAGGCCTCCACAGACCATACAAATAAACTCCTAATCTCTTCACTGAAAAGTGCAAAAGAAGAAAAAAAGTCTTCTGGCCTTTATAGTTTTTTTTTTTTCTCACTTCTAGCGTGTAAATAATTTTCACTGAAATCTTCCATTCAAGGTGGAGATTGTAAGAATGTAGAAATTAAGATGAGTGATAAGGAAAATGAAACTCC
Organism: Macrotis lagotis; assembly: GCF_037893015.1. Lineage (NCBI taxonomy): Eukaryota > Metazoa > Chordata > Mammalia > Peramelemorphia > Peramelidae > Macrotis > Macrotis lagotis. The sequence goes on along the minus strand of NC_133658.1, from coordinate 840,307,359 downwards.
TTGGGGTTATGGCTATGGAGGTGGGAAATTTTCAACAACTTCAGGAGCCCTTCTCTCTTGTGACCAAATTTATTTTTAAAGTTCTCAAAGCTATGAGATCATGACCCTCAGAGGCTGTCAGATCTAACCACTCCCTGGAGAGTCCACCATATGGAGATCAATCCCCAAGGGTCAACAAGGCTAGCAAAACTTAGGAAAGAAAGGTCAGGACAAGCTCAGACAAATATTGAGTGGGCCATATAGTGCCCAATCTCTGAGAAAGGATCTGGGACCTCAGCTGAAGTCAGTGAGTTTACTCCAAGGGAAAGGGTGTGGAACAATGGAGAGCCTACATAGGGCCAGTTTAATGGATAATAATATTCTGTATAGTCAGGGATATGTTCTCCATGAATAAACTTGTTTCATTGCTTTGGGCTTCCATGTTGCTCACACTTCCTAGATGTGTGATCCTGGACAAGTCATTTAACTTCTCAATTACACTGTCCACATCTGTAAAATGGGGATGAGAATACCTATGGCATCTGAGATAGCAGGTTTATTGGGAGTATCTTCCACAAGAAACTGGAGTCAATTTTTATTGTGAGAAACTTTCGTGTTACGTGTTTGCAGTACATTGAAATTACTTCAAGGTAAACCAGGAACACTATCAAGTCAAGTCAGATCTATCCCAGTAGGCAATTACAGGTACACAATAATAATAATAATGAAGACCAATTTGACTCACATCAGGAGACAGAGCTAATTTAGAGAATTTCTGTTCTGTATGCCTCTGGCAAACTTAGTTCTGTGTATTCTATGTTTCAGACCTGTTTTCTAGTCATATTCACCAAAAAGTCTTTTTTCTTTCTACTTCCGATCTGTTTCTGTTTAATGCTCAGAATAAAATTTCAGATTCTGTATCCTAGTCTCCTGAAAAAGCTCTTTCTTCTGTATCCCAGGTACTACTTAATTTACTTTATCCTTCCCATCCTCTATTTTTTTTTTTGCTCTTTTCTATCTCTCTCACTCTTTGATATATTGGGAAAAAATTGCTAACCTTACCAGTACTGCAACAATTATGAAGAAATATAGAATCAGAAAAACAGTTGAATTCCTATCCCTTAATATGACTTTTCAGCTATTATCTGATATTTATAGTAATGATGATGAAAATGATGATGATAGTCATAATACTACTTAGAAAATTCACTTATAATATACCTGCTCATGAAATTTTAAATGATAAAAGAATCTGTCATATTTAAATACAAATATCTTAATTATGAATTTAATAATTATCACATATGACTAAACAGGTATGCAAATGTCTACTGCAAAATACCTTGTGATGGAAAATGAATAGGCCAGAGGTCGAGAATGAGTCATGCCTACTTAGTAATGCACAACTGATTTATTCACTTGTTTTACTTGATTATTCTTTTCCTCTCATGGATTGCTATGTTGGAGGAACCCATAGTATTCAAATATGGGCCTGGAGGAAAAATCCAAACTGAGTATTTAATGCTATATAGTTACATGAAATGTCTTTAATTTTGGAAGATAGGGGGGGTGTTAATGAATAGTGCTCCTGATAAAATAAATATTTAATTCAACCCCTTTATTTTACAACTGAGTAAAACTTAAAAGATGACTTCACCTAGAGGTTATCTCTTTTTTAAGGCCATACAGCATGTTTGTATCAGATCTAAGCAGAGACTCTAGATGCCTTATTTCCAACTTCTTTGCACTAAACCAAACTATCCTTTCCAGAGACAAGTGCATTATTACAGTATATGATTCACAGGAAAGGGGACAAATTCAAGCATAAATAGTGTTCAGTGACTTACACAGGACAAGGAAAATAAACTTATCCAGAAAAAGAAAAACAAGGATTTCCAGTTAAAGAAAGGAAAATATATTTTAATGAACATAGAATTAAATTTAATTTAACAATTAAGGGGTTAATTTATACCAGGCATTAAACTAAATATTGGGGATATGAGAACAAAAGTGAAATAATCTTACCCTCAAGGATCTTATTTTTAGTAAAGGGTAGGGAAGGGATACAAAATAAATACAATTATTTAAGTGCTAAATGTTTATACAAATAATATAAAATAATTTCAAATGAAAGAGAGTGCAAATAACTAGTGAATTGCAGACAGATCAGGAAAGGCAAAAGGAAGTTAGGCATTCTATGAAACAGGGTAGCGAAAGGGATATATTCCAGGGTTGGGGAAGGTGTGTTTTGATGACAAGGTATGTTCACCCATTTTAACATTTTTTGATAATTCTGTAGTCTTTAGGAATCTCCATGATTCATTGACCTTTGCATGTGTCTCAGAGAGCTGTTAAGCATATCTTCTTCCCTCTCAGATATGGTTTCTGCTTATTTGCTCTTTCTCCTTTTTTTCACTAGAGGATCCAGTGAATCAGGTCCACATATAAAAACCCCATCCACATCCAGAATTTTACCTTACATGTTCAAAATCTTTCTCTTCTTAGTCCATTTGGTGAGAATTATTTGAAAACAGTGAGAATTAATGTTTTCCTTTCCTTTGATGAGAGACAGAATTGCCCAGACAATTCTTCTGGGTGTAGATATGTGACCTTGAACAAAATACAGTAAATAGGTGTACTGTTGGAAACTTAATATTATGAAAGTCATTTCCTTTTAATCTCCATGTCTTCACTTTTTTTTGAATGAGAAATGATTATTTGTTTTTATTTGTGTATGTCAATTGGACTATACCTCTATGCTTATATGTGTAAAATGAAGAACAGATATAAAGACCAGGGTCAGCTAGGTGAGACAGAGGATAGAGCACCAGCCCTGGAGTCAGGAGGACCTGATATAAAGATCAGGTCTCCAACTAATTTTCATAAAAAAATCCCCTTATTAAAAATAAAATATATTAAAATACATTGCCAAAATATGTTAAGTGGCAATTAGGCATAGGGGATAGATTCTTGAGTGTGAATTAGAAAGATATTGTTTAAAATTCTTCTGCAGACTCTTAGTAACTGTGGAACCTGGAAAGTCACATAAGCTCTTACTTTTAGGGTAACTATATATATAACAGAGATAGAAATAACTGCAATACCAAACTCGTAACAGTATTCAAAGACAAAAATGAGATAAAAATACTACAGAGACCTTGAAGCACTATGTGTTAGTTCTTTGTTCGTTTTTACCCTAAGGTTTTTATGATACTTCTTTTAAAAAGAATGAGTTAGAAAATGGTCCCATTATATAGTGGCTTCATCTGATAATATTTGTATTTATATATTTACTTTGGATCAATACATATTAGGAAAGACATTGACAATCAGGAGTGCTAGGGGAAGAATGAGTAGTGTGATGAAAGAACTGGAGACCATGAGGCATGTTCTTGAAATTGAAGAAAATAAAAATTATTAGAGATTCAATTTTGCATACAAGATAGAGAGCTGACTTCAGAATCAGGAAAAGGTAATTGTTCAGCCTCTGACCAGTATGAACTGTGTGAGCCTGAAAAAGTCACTGATAGTGGCTAACGTAATTCTTTAAAACTGTAAGTTGCAAAAAGTGCCATCTGACATGTGTAGAGTCATTTAATAATTCTTAGCACAGTTTAAAAAGAAAAGATAAAATTTAGAGCAAGATTAAAGGATCTATAAAGCAAGCACTTGATTGTACTTTTCTTCTAGTTTCTCCTGGGTTAAAAACTTTCTTTCTTAAAGTTCTGCTTAGAATCAGAAACTCTTAAAGTTAGATGGGACATGGGAAGTTACTGGTAAAATCTTTCATTGAAGAAAAGAAATCCTTTTATAGCTTTCATGCCATGCTTTTATCTAACCCCTTCTAGCTGTTAGGTGGTTCATGTCTTCCTGGACATGGAATCACGATTAAATGACTTCATATATGGCATTAGAAACTAGCCATGTGACTTTGAACAAGTCTCATTAACTTTTTTGTTTGCCTCAATTTCATCAATTGTAAAATGGAACTATTAACAGTGCCTATTTTGCACAGTTGTTGTGTGGATTAAATGAGATAATATTTGTATTTTGCATTGTCCAAAACCCATCACATAATAGGAGCTATGTAAATGCTTATTCTTATTTTTCCATAGGAAGAAAAAAAAAATATATATATATATACATATATATATATATATATATATATATATATATATATATATATATATATATACTATCATTGATGAAGAGAAATCCAATCCTTTCTATGATAGCCTCTTCCAATTTTTAGATACTTCTAATGATTAGGAAATAGTCGATTATAAAAATACTCAACCACGCTTTTTATAACATCAACCAGTTATTTTTAATTCTTCCAAGTTAAAAAAACATCCTTTTCATATGTCAAGAATTCATGTCCTGATTGCATTCTACAATTCCTCTGGATACTAAGGAGCTCCTCAAAGTCTTTGACTTTGATATTGTTTCCTTAATTGAAGATATTCCCGAGATAATCTGACCAAAAAAGCAGTTTCTATCGCCTTTCGTTTGCTGAATACTATGACTCTCAAAATGTATCTTAAAATAACTTTGGCTGTTGTGGTCACTGTATCTATCACATTTGATTAAATACAGGTCTTTTCCATTAAAGTTTCCTTTTCTTTCAGAAAAGTTTCTGCCTAGATATGCTTCACCAACTTTGTATTTATCAAGTTGCTTTTTGCACCCAAATTTAAGACATATATATGTATGTGTGTATATATACACATACATACATATATATCTATATATCTATATCTATATCTATATCTATATATAATTGTAAGAAATATAAATCTGTATGGCCCAGAAAGGTAAAAGGATTTCTTCAAGATCACACATGTAGTAAATATCAGAAGTGAAATTTAAATCCAGCTTCAATGCTTCTCTTTCCACTGTGCTATTGCCTCTCCTAAATTACAGAAGTAATGGATAATTGAGGTAAATAGATGTCTTATAGTCTCTCCCATTTTAATATTAAATAATTTTCTTCCTCTTTCTGCACTCTACTCTATATTCTGCCCTCCCCCAACTATATTGTTATATAATTTCTTCTCTTTCTTCCTATGTACCAGCAACAAAGCTATAATGCATGACTTACATAGTCCAAACTGATGTAGATAATAGTCTCCTTTACTTTGTACTGATTAGACTACATTTGAAGAATTATGGCCAGTCCTGGACGTAACCTTTTTTGAAAACTCATTCACAGGAAATTTAAAAAAGTAGTTATCAGGATACTGAAGGGGCTGGGGTCCATGCCTTGGTCCTTTGCCATGCAAAGTCAACAAACACTTAATAAGAGCTTGATTTGTACCAGGCCCTTGGTATCACTGGGAGTAAAACTACGAAGAGAAAGAAAATCTTTGAATTCAAGACTCATATTCTAATTGGAGAAGACAACACATAAAGGGGAATTGAAAGAGGATGGGTGATATGGATTGAACATTCACAAACAGGGTGGAAATATTGTAGAGAGAATGCAGCTTGGAGAGCTGGGTGAACTTCTTGGAGAACCAACCAATAAAAAGAGGATCTCCAGATCCTTTAAAATGTGCCAAGATCACTTGAAGTCAGTCAACAAACTAGTAGTTATTGTCTATTTCTATAATAGACAGGTGATAGAAATGTTTAAATTATAGAATTCTCAGGATTACATGAAAGTTATCTTAAAAAGAATGAAAAGTTTTATCTTAAAAGAGAATAAACAATATTGGTTCTAGACAACAGGATTGCACCTATTACTAGGAGTTAATGAAAAGGAAATGTTATTTCAGGATTTGAAAGAATTTTCTTAGAATTAGTGCTGTGTAAAAAGAGAATGCATTGTCTTCTGAGATAAAGAACTGCTAAACCCTGAAATTAGATTAAAAAAAGTTTGATGGCCATTGATTGGGAATACTGTAGATGGGGGATCCCTTCAAATAGAGATTAAAATAGTTGGTACTCATACGTTCAAACTGAAAGGGTCATTTACTGATTAGGAAAACATATCAATGGAAGGAATCAGTTTTTCTCACAGACATCATATATGTTTTAAGAATTGGATATAATATATTCCCCAGATTTCCATCAAATGAGTCAAGTGGACCAAATCATCAACCCTTGGCAAATACAGTATCTATTACACCAGGTTTTCTTTATCTTGGGGTCTGAAAACTGAAAATATCTGATTGAAATTTTTATTTTAATGAAATTTGTTTCCTTTTCGTAATCTTATATTTTATGTTATGTACTTAGTAATTATTATGCAAATAATTCCAATTAGACTACATTAACAATGCATGATATAAAAATGGGTCAGAATTCCTGCATTAAACTAGTGACCAAAATATCCTGAGTCCCTAAGACTTCCCTCAGTCTTCTGGCTCCTCTAGAAGTATTCATTTGGGATCACTTAGGACTTCAGTAATCTCCAAATGGAATTGATTAGATTACAGAGCAGATCACGCCTTCCCTTTGCTTCATGCCAGGACTGTGAAAAATTGTGGTGCATCAGTCATCTGCCATGACCCTTGGTCAGGATGTTATCTTCCAATGAAACCAGCTCTCTTCCTGCCTTTTTCCTACTGCTGGGGATCCCAGGGCTTGAAGCTTACCACATCTGGATTGCATTCCCTTTTGGTATTGTGTATCTGACAGCAGTTTTGGGCAATATCATCATTATGCTTGTGATCAAGACAGAACAGAGTCTTCACCAGCCAATGTTTTATTTCTTGGCACTTCTATCCTTTATTGACCTAGGACTATCCACATCTACCATCCCCAAGATGCTGGGCATCTTCTGGTTCAACCTCAGGGAAATCAGCTTTGAAGGATGCCTCATCCAAATGTTCTTCATTCACACCTACACTGGCATGGAGTCAGATGTGCTGTTAGCCATGGCCATTGACCGTTTTGTGGCTATCTGCTACCCACTGAGATACACCACTATACTCACCAACAAGGTAGTGGCTGTCATGGCTTCAGTGGTCGTTGGGAGGCCAGTTCTTCTTGTCCTCCCTTTCTCCTTCCTCCTTAAAAGGTTACCGTTTTGTGGACACTATGTAATTGCCCACACCTACTGTGAGCATATGGGAATTGCTCGTCTGGCTTGTGCTAGCATTCGGATAAACGTAATCTATGGTTTATTCACTATTGCTGCCCTTATCTTTGATTTGATTCTCATTGGTCTTTCCTATGTTCAGATACTCCGAGCTGTCTTCCGCCTCCCCTCCCGGGATGCCCAACTGAAGGCCCTGAGTACTTGTGGCTCCCATGTTTGTGTCATACTGGCTTTCTATACACCTGCATTTTTCTCCTTCATGACCCATCGGTTTGGTCGAAATGTCCCCCGCTACATCCATATTCTCTTGGCTAATCTTTATGTGGCCATCCCACCAGCCCTTAATCCTGTCATTTATGGAGTTAGGACTAAACAGATAAGGGAACGGGTGCTACGGGTATTTATTCAAAAAGAGTAACCAACCTATCCTCAAACTGAAAAAATACTGTCAAATTATTCACTGAAATGAAAGCAATTCTCTTTACCAAATGTTTACTCAAGAATATGATGGAGAAAAAGCTCAACATTAGAAGATGAAGTGATTCATGCCCCTCTTACTATACTTCATTAATTTATTCCATTGATTACTCTATAGTATCTGTCTTTCCTATGGCTTCCTAGGTATACCCATTCTACCTGATACTTACCCTGAGTTATTAGAGATGACCCTCAATTTGATGATAATAAAGGGTATCACTAATTTCCTTAGCAGGTACAGGGTTAATTGACTCTGTCTCTTATGGTTAAATTACTGGTTTGAGGCAAAAAGCTTTTGTCTGTTCTTAAGGCAGATATAAAGTACCCAACATGGAAAAGACCCATCACAGGTGTTGAGAAAAATTGGGTTTATTGGCTTTACTCTAATTAGTGCTATCACTTCTTTATGAATTTTGGGGGGATGGAATGGTTTCAGTTTCCATGTCACCTGTTTCCTCTTTGGCAAAGCATAGCTAAGAGCTGTTAGGTTGACTGTCATGAATATACCAAGATTGGATTGGAAATATTTTTCACACGAATATTTGGAAGATTATTGTTAGATATAATTTAAGAAATTAGTCTCAAAGTTACCTGATTCTCAGTCCAGTTAAAAACTATTTGTTCTCAGGGGCCTCTAGAAGGCAAAGTGGATGGAGTGCTGACACTGGAGTCAGGAGGATCAGAATTCAAATCTGGCCTCAGACAGAATAGGAACTATTTAGCTGTGTGACCTTGGCCAAGTCACTTAACCCTATTGCCTTGCCAAAAAAAACTATTTGTTGTGATGTCTAGTATACAGCCATTTCCTTGGTTCTTCTTCTGTAGATGTGAGTAGTCTGCGTTCACTTTTTACTTCTGCCCTATAGAATTTTAAATGCAATCCATAAAAACATATTTCTCAACATGGAAGGAGTGTTATTTTCATTTTTGTCCTATTAATATTAGGTCTATTTTAAGAATAGTCATGGACTTCTGGAAAGACCACTGGCCATTTCCAATCCTAGGATTAGAGTCACTCTAAAATCCAGTGATTGTTTATTAAGCCAGGACTATATTTAAAATCATCTATTCTGCATTTAAGAGTCTAAACAATCAGGATCCTTCATGATTTATAGTTTTCTCATACTTGTTACAGTCGACCCCCTTCTAGCAACTCTATACTCTTGCAACTTTACTTGATATTGTTAACATGTGATTGTCCATCTCCTGTCTGTGCTTTTTTCCCTCTCTCCTGTTGTCACATCATGACAACCCTGGTGTCTTACAATATTAAGTTTACACGCCACCATTTACAAAAGGATTCCCAATCCACATGGTCACTTGAATCTTCACTTCAATTTTAACTTTCATTCTAATATGTATTTGGTATTCACCTATTGATTTGTATAGTGTGTCTTCTATGATATATACATATATATACAAACTCCTTGAAGGCAGAGACTGTTTTTGCTTGTTTCTGCTCTTCTTTGTTATTTAGTGCATTGCTTGATTGACAGTTACTAATCATTGCTATTATTAATGCTACTAAAGCTAATAATATGATTATTATCATTGTTACTACTACAACGGAGAACAGAAAAATCCCAAAGAAGTAAATTGAAAAGATTATCCTTCTTTATCAGTCAGTCATCAACAAATACAATGGGAATACTGTATGTCAACATTAGGGCCTGGTTTGAATCAGACAAAGATATATTTGCTCATCTCACTGCATTGTCTATTTATACAAGGTGAGTAAGACAAGCACATATGCACACAATTTCCTCAAGAGATTTTATTGATATTTTGAGCATATGTTACCCCCCTTCCTCTATAACTATGAGATATTTCTAATTAAGTTATACCCGAGCATGACTGAATGGGAGAAAGAATGCAGAGTTCATGATATATGAAAGCATTCTCAATCTAAGATGCCAAACCAGGCCTCCTGTCCTAGACATCCTCACAGAAAGGACACCAGAAAGTAGCTAGTGTTCAGAGTTGAAATCCAAAATAGCCTTTGCAAAATGTTTCCTGATTTTATTTCATTGGTTATTTCATTACCCCTGATGTTTTGTATTCCAATACCATCAAGCAGCTGCAACTTATGAAACTAAAATCATGGAATGTTCCTACCTTCGAAAGTGAAAACACACACGTGCTTATGTGTATTTGCATTTACATGCATTTAAATGCATATGTTTGTACATCTATAAGTACAAGGTCAGATATGTGTGTAGGCATTGATATGCATGTAATGTGCACCTGCGTAAGCATATGGTCATATGTGTGTCAGTGTGTATCTATTTATATGTACGTGTGCTAGTGTAACCTGTCAATCAAGGAATACATATATGTAAATATGTGTACAAATATATGAGAGCACATCCATATATACCCACATGTATGCAGTTATCTATTTAGCACCTATTTATACCCGAAATATTTAAATTAACAGAAATATACACACATTCCCAATGCATGTTATAGATATATATCCATGAATATATATATATACATATATATATATATCTTATTAAATTCCACAGAGATGACTGTGTACCATCACACATACATGTGTATTTCAGTTTGTTAATGCAGTAAAATTCCTATACCTTTGCTTCATAAACTGCATATAAATGCATACACATGCATTTGCGGGTAAGTACAGATTTGTATACTATATACAAATATATTCATTTGTTTGGCATTTAAGGCTTCCAAACACTCAATACTAAAAGGAGGTGCTGAATTGAGTAGCCAACTCACTTAGAGTATATATCTGTTTTATTGTTGACTTCTGACATCACACAGAGTTGGAACTAAAGAAATCAGGGTGCTTTTGTTTTGTTTTGCTTTGTTTTGTTTTGGTTTGGTTTGGTTTTAGTGACCAATATTCAGGAAAGCAAACTTTCTTTGACCCACATATACTCAGAGAGTGCAGGCCACTTTTTTGATAGAGAAAGCCAGTTCTTCAGATCCAATGACTATTTTTGTATCTTACACAAGAATCCTCACCACACTGTTCCTGCTTATATGACAACCTCAGTTGTAACCCTTTAGACTCCCTCTCCTTTTTTTGACTTCCCTTTTCACCTGTGAACTTCCCCTTTTGGTAGCAAATTACCCGTATTTCTACATCTCTTCTCATATTTTTTACTTGTTCTAAAAGTCACCAAAGCTTTATTTTTTCCTGAAGACACTATATTCCTTGATTCCTTTTTCAAGGCTGTTTTTTCCTCTTTCATTCTCTGATGACCAGAAAGAGGAGTTAGAGTATTGTTTGCCCCTTCTGCTACTTTCAGAGCCTCTTAGTACCCTGAGACTTCCATCATTCAGTCACCACTTCAAAATTCAATAAATATTCTTCATGGATAATTTTCCTGTTATTCTTTCTACCTCCAATAAATTTGTCTCTTTCTCACCAATGTTTCTATTTGAATATTCTTCTCTCAGGTATTCAATGTCATCAAGGCTTATAACCTCTTTGTTATTAAGCAATTTTTAGTTATATCTCACTTTTTGTGACCTCTTTTGGTGTTTTCTTGGAAAACATACTGGAGTGGTTTACCATTTCCTTCTCCAGTTCATTTTACATGTGAAAGGTTGAGGCAAACAGATTAAATGACTTGACCAGGGTCACAGAGCTAGTGAATATCTGACATAAAATTTGAATTCATGAGAACAGGTCTTAATGACTCCAAGTACAATACTAAATCCACTGTGCCATCTTGCTACCCTGGTCAGTAGTCTTTAATTCTGCACAAACTTTTTACCCATTCGCTTATAGAGTACTCAGGAAAATTTGCCTCATTGACTTAAATTCCAAGTTTCATCTCTACATTTTCTCTAGTGGAGTCAGCTCACAACCCTTCTGACGTTAAATCCTGTGAAAGAATTTCTACTGTCCTAGTGGGCAAACATTTCATTCTCTTCTAGACATTGGTTGAATGCTTGGTCTTTTCAAAACCATGGCCCTAGATATTAATAGTTTTTGATACTATCACAGAAGACAAAAACTAACTAAACAAAAAAAAAACTTTCCTCTTACAGTAACTACAGTAGAAATATTCCAAAAATGTTTAGACCTTTTTTTCCTTACCCTAGAAAGGTTCTTGAAGATAGGTCATGAAGAAAGATGTTGATTATGATTCCAAACAGAAAATGGTCAGAAAAATGGGCATATACACACACATATATATATATATATATATATATATATATATATGAAATTATAAGTCAGAAAGGCAGATAACTGAATAGAGTCCTTGTTCTTATTTAGTTTTATTTAATGTCTGACCCTTTGTGACCTCATTTTAGAATTTCTTGGCAGAGATATTGAAATGATTTACAGTTACTTTTCCAGATTATTTTCTAGCTGGGAAACAGAGGCAAATAGAGTTAAATGACATTCCCAAAGTCACACAACTAGTATCTGAGGTTATATTTCAATTCAGGTCTTCCTGACTCTATCCATTATGCCCTATAGCTTTTGTAGTTCTAGCATCAGATACTTACTAACAAGTGACATAAGTCATTTAACGTTTGTCTGCCCTAGCTTCCACATTTTTTTTTTAGTTTTTGCAATATAGTGGGGTTAAATGACTTGCCCAAGGACACACAGTTGGTAATTATAATGTTTCTGAGACTGGATTGGAATATGGCACCTCCTGACTTTAGGACTGGTACTCTTTCCACTGTGCCACCTAGCAGCCTCCCTTCCTCATTTTTATAAAAGGTATGATAATAATATCAACCTCACCAAATTCTTGTAAGGATAAAATGAGATATATGTCAAGGTCTTTATAAACCACGAAATTAATTGCAAGTATAATGAAAATTGTTATTACTATTTTACATTAATATGCAATGCATGTTGTAATCATGTAATAATAGCAACTTTATTTTATTTATTATTCTTTCCTTTACTCCCTTAAATTCTCATGTCATTTTATGGTGGACATTTTTACAAAATAAATCTTCCTTGTGTTTGTTCCCTCCAAGGTAATTTTTCTCTTCTAGGCAACAAGTTACGCTATGTGACTATGCGATCATAATTTTTATAATGATAAAATACTATTCTGCTTTTTGAAATTATGAGCAGGATGTTCTAAAAAACATGGAAAAAGAAATGACTTGAAATGTAATCAAATTTACTGTTTAAAAAGTAATAGCAATATTTTACGATCATTTTCAGTGAATGACTTAGCTATTCTTAGCACTAAAATGCCTCAAGACAACTCTGAAGGATTGATGACTTAAAAAAAGAGTGTTATCCATTTCCAATGAAATAACTGAGAGTATCTAAATACAGATTTTTTTGATTTTATTTTTCTTGAATGATTTTTTGGTCTATATTTTCATTCACAACCTCTCTCTTATGGAAATTTTTTTTTCATGACTATACATGCACAACCTTTATCAAATTACTTACCTTCTCATTTGGGTTATGGGAAGAGAGAAAGGGACTCAAAGTATTAAAGGAACTCAAAGTGTTAGAAATCAATGTCAAAATTGTTTTTATATGGAACTGGGTGAAAATGAAATAATAAGTGGAAAAAGAAAAATGAAAAACTATAGAGGAAGCATAGTAAGATGATAAGCAAGTGAAATCATTGACAATAAAGTCATGATAATGTTTATTAAGGGGCTATTAGATAAGTCAATCATGGGAATGCTGTAAATTAAACTTGTGAAAAAGTCTATTTGTGCAAAAGATGAAAATAACTCAGCTACATAATAATATAGTTAGGTAGTTTTGAAATAAAGTAGCATTCATTTTGTTGTGAAATGTCTATTTGTGGTAGTGACAGGGTTAGAGATTCTTTATGTTCATTAAGATTTTTAATACTAAACTGGATAAAACCAAAATGAATGTCTTAGTCAAATTGATAGTTGACATAAACTTGGGGAAGAAAATTAATAGAATCAATGGCAGTGAAAATGAAAAAAGAAGGATTTGAGTATTTAGTTGAATTTAATAAGATGAAATTCCATTGGGATAAATGTTATTCTTATTCATAGGTTCAAAAACTATGCTTTTATGAGTAAAAAATGAAGAAGTTTTTCTGAAACATGATAGAGATATTTTATTGTATTCCAAGCTCAATTTGAGCTATTGGTCTTCATAAGGCACATTTTCCAGATCTTTCAATTTTGCATGTACTCTAGGTTGTTAATATGCTTCCTGCAATGTGATCAGAAGTAAATATCATTTTTCAGATTGGATAGGATCATAATGGAATATTCTCCCTCACTTTGAACATATGTGAATTTTAATGGCAGTTGGATGCCATGCAAGACTCAGATTAAAGTTGCAGTCCATTAAGCCCCAGATCATTTTCACAAGAACTATTGTATAGATATTTGCTCTTGTTGCTCAGTTATTTTTCAGTCATGTCCACAGCTTCATGATTACATTTGTATCTTTCTTGGCAAAGGTACTGGAATGGTTTGTCATTTGTTTTTCCTCTGGATAATTTTTAAACATAAAGAAACTGAGATAAACAGGATTAAGAGAATTCCCCAGAGTGATGCAGCCTTAAGATGCAGTCTTAAATCAGATTTGAACTCATAAAGATGTCTGACTCTATCCATTCCACCATCTAGCAGTCCATTGGCTAGGTATGCCTCCATGCTATATTTATGAGATTGATTTCTTTATTTATTTAAGGCAAAGTGATTAAGAGTGACTTGCCCAAGGTCACACAGGTAGACATTTACTAAATATCTGAGGTCACATTTGAACTGGGATCTTTCCTAACTCCCGAGCTAGTGCTCTATTCACTGCATCACTTAACTGTCAATGAAACTGATTTTTAACCCTGTTTGTGACCCTCATATTTATTATTTTATCTTGTTCACTGCAGCTCATCATTCTAGTTTGCCAAAATATTTTGGATTTTATTATGGAATGGATTAATTATCCAAATCATCCTTCCAGTCATTTGAAAATTGAACAGGATAAGACCAAACACAAATGCCTGGACTCTTTAATAGAAAGATATTTCACTTATTAATGGATACACTTTGAATTGAAACATTCAATCCCTTCTAAATCTGCCTAAATGTTCTACTATTTGGTAGTCCTGTTATATATCTTAGCATATAATTCACGATGGTGGCATGAAAGACCCTTAAAATGTTTTGCTGAGGGCAGATAGTTGGTGCAGTAGATAGAACACCAACCCTGGAGTCAGGAGTACCTGAGTTCAAATCCAACCTTAGACACTTAATAAATGCCTACCTGTGTGACCTTGGGCAAGTCACTTAACCCCATTGCCCTGCAAAAACAAACAAACAAACAACAACAACAAAAATGTTTTGCTGATTCTTGGTGAACTATGTCTATAGCATAAAGTCCTGGTGGCTTTTAAATATCATCAATTTCCTATTATGAACTCTGTGCCCATTTCTCCTTGTTCTCCTAGATAAATACCCGTATTAATTCCTGTTTCAAGGTCTTCTCAAGATTTTGATTGTTTTTCACCTGAGCAAATTGGCATGTTGTAGACATTCTTTTTAAGATGGCAATATTGAATGCACATGAATAGAGACAGTTTGAACCTTGGCAAGAAAAGATCATAATTTGAATCCCTTCTCCTGGACCTTTTTGAATGAATGGATGAATGGATAAATTAATGAATAAATGAATGAATGAATGAATGAATGAATGAATGAATGAAAAAACTTTAGTGAAGATTTATAATGCACCAAGAATTAGGTTAATTATTTGATAAAAAATACAAATCAAAGCTGTCTTTAATCCTTGAGGAACTGACATTTTGCTATGGCAAAATGATACATATACATATATATATGTATATATATACATATATATGTATATGTATTGAAGAGTGCTGATCAGGGAAGTCTGTATTATTATTGTGTTTTAAAAAACATATCGTTGCTGATTATTGCCATAGGCATTCCATGATTGACATTCTTTTTCGAGTAGTACCATTTTTTTGTAGACCTAAAAAGCAGCACAGGAGGAGAAATATGGAAAGAAAGTGCTATGTGGGAGATAACAAAAAGAGGGCACCATAAAAATGTAACATAAAAAGATAAACTAAAGAATGAGTGCTGGCAAGATAGCACAGAGCCACACCCCCCCTAAAGCAGGAGTTCCAGGTTAAGAGTTAAGGCTATGAAACCCACAACATAGTTTCTATATGTACAAAGGTCCAGAGGGTAAAATAGGAGGCAGAACAAATTGCTAAGTAAGGAGTCACTGGATTTGGATATCTTGTGTAATTTCTCGGTCTTTACTTGTAAAACAAAGGGATTCATCTTGGTTCCAAAGAAAAGGAGTTAAAATACATATTATCTCTCTAGGCAAATGTGTATGTGTGGGGGCGCTAAAAGTACAAATATCACATACATTGTTTTTGTGTAGGGTCTGGATACACTGCACTAAATCTTACTCTAAGTAGCAGATTGAATCCCCAGCATTTGTCTCCCTATGCCTCCCCTCGAATTTTTAAGGTAAAAATGAAGACCTGGGAGTAATTTCACAGGTTCCGAACTAGTATATTTATCCTTTTTTAATTGTTAACATCTCCCCAATATTATATAATACAATTATATAATAAATAGATAAAATAATATTATATATATATATTCTATAATATAATCACATAGCATAAATTAGTAGTTGTAAAAGAACATTGACTAATGCAGTAGAACAAGAGCTTCCCACAGTTGAAAAATACTCTCCTATATCACTTCTGACCTCAAGGGTACAGGGGTTCAAGCCACTACAAAATATTTCTGCCAGCAAATTCATTTCTGGGTCTGTTCTGGTCAATGGATGATTCATTCTTCTCCTTGGAGCAATAGTGTCTAAGGTGCTGGTTAGATTCTCTGCTAGATTGGCTCCTTACTGAACTTGGTGACTGCTTCTATGAATTCCAGTTGATGAGATGAACTTTAAACAATCTTCTGATTTTTTCAAAGCTCATAAGGATAAAACCTGGTTCTCTTTGCTTTGTATACTCATTCCCCTAAAATCAGAAAAAAACAGGGTAGAGAAAAGAAGTAGTGACAACACATATTCACAGTTATATGGAAGATAGTTGGTTATGGAAATATAGCAATGGTTAATACTAGAAGGGTGAAG
The DNA here is from genome assembly GCF_037893015.1 of Macrotis lagotis. NCBI lineage: Eukaryota > Metazoa > Chordata > Mammalia > Peramelemorphia > Peramelidae > Macrotis > Macrotis lagotis. The sequence continues at coordinate 840,290,758 of NC_133658.1, read as the reverse complement.
TTCCTTTTAACACTGATGATTATCTTCACTATCCTTCTACCTTAGGCTTTTAGAAATTCTTGCCTCCCTCTACATAAAAAAAAGAGTCATTAGTTCATTTTACAAACATACTCAGTCCTTAAAATTTCAATGCTTTCTCCATCATTTTCTTAATTTTAGACAATCAACAAAACAACAAACCAATGTCTAATTATAGTGGTTTTGGATTTCTGAGGGGTAAATGTTGACAGTAAAATTTTAATAATCTTCACTCATGGGCTGGTTTGAACTCATTCTTACTATACACCTACCCCTAAACTGAGATTAGTCTGTGCTATATCAGAGATATATAGTGCTATTTCATCAGAACTTTCTCCAGAATAATGAATTCAGACCTTGAGACAGTTTCTGTACTAACTATTTCCCATTGTGATCTAGTAATTTCATTGTTTTTCATTCGGTCTTATCACCAGTTTTTGAGCCTTTGCATTGATAGTTCCAAATGCATATATCATGTTGCTCTACTTTTCCTTTAAGACACACTTCACTGCCATCTGCTGCAAGAAATCTCACATCCCTAATTAACAGTGACAACCTTACCAAATTACTTTGTAGACAACTGTTTTGGGCATATTTATATTTATTTACCTTATATTTATGTTTCAATACTTGATGAATACCACATTAGAGACAAGCTCCTTGAAAATAGAAAATGATTTATACTTTTTATTTTGGAATGTAAATCACAAAAAATTGTGCCTAGACATCTAATATTTATTGACTGACAATTTCTTTGTGCAGGTTAGCAGAAGGTATGGATGCTGAACTATATTCACTTTCATATTCAAGTTTCTTAGATGGCCTTAGTTTTGAAAGGAAGCAAAATTTGGTCCTAGATCTGTTTGGTCCTGACCCAGTAGATTATGGGGTTAAGCATAGGGGGCAGCAGCAAGTACATATTGCCTAAAAATGTGAATGTGGCAGGGTATCTGCCAATTGAATAGATGTATGAGGAAAGAGAAAAAGGGAGAGATATAAAAAGTGAGGATAACACAGACATGTGAGCCGCAGGTGCTGAGTGTTATTAAGTGTGCATCTTTGGAAGGGAGACTAAATATTCCTCGAAGTATCTGGTTGAAGGATAGAGAGATGCATGCTACATTTGTGCCCATAATCAAAATGATGACAGCCAAGCTGTAGACGCTTTTGATGGAGATATCAGGACAGACCAATTTTAGCATAGCCATGTGCACACAGTAAATGTGTGGAACAACATTGGTCCGGCAGCATGGCCACTTCCTCACTAGGAAGGAATGGGCAGTCATGAGTATTAAGCTTCATAGGAGTGCCACCATACCAATCTGGACAACCACAGTGTTGGTAAGTATAGATGAGTGTCTCAGTAGGTTACAGATGTCCACATATTGGTCCAATGCCATGGCCACCAGGAACCCTGACTCTACTCCAGAAAATGCATGAATGAAGAACATCTGAGTGAGGCAGCCATGGAAGTTAATCTCATGGTCATGAAACCAGAATAGTCCAAGCATCTTAGGAAGAGTTGATGTGGAAAGAATAAGGTCAGTCATAGCCAGCATGGAAAGGAAATAGAACATGGGTTCATGGAGAGAGGAATCTGTCTTCCTAATGAAGAGGATACTCACATTTCCCACAAGGGCAACAGCATAAATGGAGCAGAAGGGGATAGAGATGCAGATGTGCAAAGACTCTAGACCAGGGAAACCCAGGTGGATGAATGGACTGGGATTGATGAACTGAGTTCAAACATCATAGGCCCCCTGGCCATATATGGGTTCTATCTATTTTTATGTCCCTCAATTGCTCTATGTAGGTCAGTGTAAAGATTGCAGTGAATGACACTGTTCACATCTGTAAGGAGAGAATTTATCATTTTAAAATAATCACTTTATGATCCTGCCCTTTGATCTCATTGGTGAAGAAGAGAAATTGAACTATGGCCACCCTCTGCTGATAAGTATCTTCAAGCATGTTAGTGTTCAGAAGGTTAAGGCAGCAATACTTTCTTCTCATGATGCTGACAGTTGGTGAGTAACAATAGATTATATCTACCAGAGATAAATCCTCATCTTGTTTAAAAAGCAAACACAACAAATATTTATCAAGTGCCTGCTGTGCACAGAATCCTGTTCCAGGTTCTGAAAGATATGGAAACACTATGATTCTTCTATCTTCTTACATTTCATTACTAAAGACTATTAGATGCAACCATATAACTACAATACATATAACTATAATACAAGATAAATGTAAAGGATAGCTGCAAAATACATTCAAAGAGGTTAGCATGTGAGTTGGATTCTGAGCTGTATTTTTCAATGGATAATAAATGAAGAGAGTATCATCATTAATCACCTGAGGAAAAGGATAGAGACATAAAAGCAAAGGATAGATTTAGAAGAAATATTGTCTAATTTGGATAGAATTTAAAGTGACTATGACAGAAAAATATTTACTAAAATTAGTATGAATGTCATGTTGTAGATCGTCTGAAATGCTATGTAATGGAGCATGGAAATTTACTTAATTGGCAAAAAGAAGAGCAGAATGAACAAAGGTGTTGCCTACATAAACATTTCCTTTATTTATAATGACAAAGAGACAAAGAAAAGTATCTTTTCCTTTGATGAATTCAATAATTCAGTTGTACAATTCTATTGACTATCTCTTATGCATTAAACATTGCATGAAGAGTTGAACAAATAATTATAGTTGCACTAAAGTGCCTATATTGATGGGTCTCAGTAGAGCAGTGGTACAACAGGTTAACTGGGAGGCCTTCAGCTCCAGCAAATAAGGCAACTTCCAGCCCTATAACTCAGGGAATAATGGCTACAACTAAGCAGGTCACTCCAGTATAGTGGGCAAGCTGCCAGCACTTCAGGACTCAGAACAGAAAGTCAGTGATCAGGAGTCTAAGCATTAACTCAAAAAAACTGTGACAGCACCTCTGCACCCTAGGAATCAATCTTAACTTTAATAAAAAGGAAAGAAACACAAATGAAACTTGCCTATGAAAAGCTAAGATGGCAACAGAGAAGATCCAAATAAAAACTCAGAAGATGACCATGTGAAAAAGGCTACATGTGAATTCTCAAAGGGAAATATGAATGGATCTCAAATCCAAAGTATCTTCTTAGAAGAGCTTGAAAATCATTTTTAAAAAAATCAAATAATAGAAGCAGAAAAAAATTGAGGAAAGAAATAGGAGGTATGTGAGCAAGCCAACAACATGCGGGAAAAAGGATAAAATTGACTAAAGAAAGCAATCTCTAATAAAAAAAAAACAAGTGGTAAAATAAAAAAAAACCTAAAAAATGAATCTTTAAAAGGTATACTTGATCAAATGTAAAGGTGGTACAAAATCTAACTGAGAAAAATAATTCCTTGAAAAGTATAACTGGACATGTGGAAGCTAAATGACTATGAGACACTGAAAATGAGCCAACAAAAATCAAGAAAATTAATAAAAAAAGAAAATATAAAATACCTCTTTGAGTAAAAAAATATAACTGACCTATAATACAAGTATAGAAAAATTAATTTAAGAATTATTGAATGGTCTGAAGGTGATAATAAAAAATAAAAGATCCTTGACAAGCTCTCTCAAGAAATTATCAAGGAAAACTAACCTGATATCAAAAAACCAGAGGGTAAAATTATAGTTCAAAGATCCCATAGATCAAATCTGGAAAGTGATGTCAAAATAAAAACTTCAATGAACATTGTAGTGAAATTTCAGAATTATCGGGTCAAGGAGAAAATAGTGCAAGGAGTCAGAGAGAAATAATTCAAATGTCAAGTCTTAATCACAATTACACAGGCTTTAGTAGCTTCTTCATTATAGATTCAGAAAACTTGGAGCCTTATATTCCAATAGGCAAAGAACATTGGATTACAATTAAGAATCAGCTGCCCAGCATAATTGAATATGTTCTTTCAGTATGGATATTCAATGAAATGGGGTATTCTCAAATTATACTGATAAAAAGACCAGAGCTAAACAAAAAGAAAATGATCTTCAAATAAAAGATACATGCAAAGCATAGTAAGGCAAATATTAAAGAAATTTAGAAAACCATGTTATTCAATAAGCTTAAACTACACATGAAGATAGTACTTTTAATTATGGGCCAAATCTCTACTAATACAGTTAATACAGTTAAGGGGGGGGGATACATAAAGAAAGAGTGTGGGAATAAGTTGATTCTGATGTGATGATACAAAAAGGTGGGAAAAAAGATAGTAGTGGGGGAAGAGGAAAAGAGGAGGCAGAATGAGAGAAATTATATGGCCCAAATAGGCAAAAGACGTATTACTGTGGAAGAAAAGAAAGAAGGGAGGCATGCATTCTTTGAACCTTATTTTCATCAGATTTAAGTCAAAAGGGGAATAAAATACACATGTAACTGGGTAAAGAAATCTATCTTTCCTGAAGAAAAATACGATTGAAAAGGAAAATTGAAAGGGATGAGGGACTAATGGAATGGAGTGTAGATTGAGAGAGGCAATGATCAGAAGCAAAACTCTGGTAAAGAGAGAAATGATGAAAGGAGAGAAAAGGTAGAAGGAAAACAGAGAGTAAGTATTCATAACAATGAATGTGAATGGCAAGACCTATCCCAGAACTGTCCCAACTTACTTTAAAAAGTTTTTATTGACAAAATTAACAATATATTTTGACTTTCCATTTTAGTGGGAACTCTGTGGTAACTTGGCTTCATTTACTAAAACATTTAGTAAACAAACATGAGCTTGGATACAAATCTCACCATGAGCTAAATGTTGTTTGCAAACTACATTTTGACATAAAACTATACCATAAAAAAGAATAAGATAGTAGAGTGAATTAAAGAACAGAATCCTACAGTATGTTGTTTTCATGAAACATATTTGAAGCAGAAAGATACAAGCATAGCAAATGTAAAAAGCTGGAGCAGAATGTATTAAATGTAGATAGAGAATACAAGAGTGAGTTTATTATAAAGTGATTACATATATAAAAATAAAAGAAATTAAAAGAAATGATACACTAGGAGAAAGGGAAAGGGAGAGGTGGAATTGGGTAAAAGAGGGAAGAAAAAGCTTATTTAATTGAAGGAAAATGAGGAAAGGTGAGAGGGTGTGAGTCAAACTTACTCTTATCAGAATTGACTCAAAGAGGGAAGAATTTACACACTCCATTCAGTATAGAAAACTATTTTCCCCATACAAGAAAATGAGAGTAGGGAAGATAAAAGTGAGTAGTGATAGAAGACCTGGGGCGATGGTAGTCAGAGGAAAACACTTATAAGGAGGGGTAAAGTAATAGGAGAGAGAGAGAGAGAATAGAATAATCAGGAGAAGAAGGAAAATACAGTTAACAGTACTAACTGTAACAAAAATTTGAAGCTTATCATTTTCTTGAAGCATTCATTTCTCAAGAATATAACAAATGAATTTAATTTGTAAGAATAAGAGCCATTATCCAATTGATAAATGATCAAAAGGTCATTTTCAATTTTCAGATGAAGTAATCAAAGCAATTCATAACCAAAGAAAAAGAAACACTAATTCATTATTAATAGGAGAAATGAATATTAAAATAATACTGAAGTGCTATCTAATACCTATTAGATTTGCTAATAGGACAGGAAAGAAAAGTAACAAATGTTGGAAAGGATGTGAGAAAAAGAGATACTGATGCATTGTTGGGAGAAATGTGATTCAACTGTTCTGTAGATTAGTTAGGAAATTTGCCCAAAGGCCTATAAAATCAGACATACTTGTTGCCCTAGTAATATCATTACTAGGTCTATATCCCAATAGAGTAGGAAAAGGAACTATATTTACAAAAAATATTTATAGCAGTTTCTTTTTTGAGGCAAAGAATTGGAAGTCAACTGCCTTAGGGAATGGTTTAACAAGTTGTGGTACATGATTATTATGGAATACTGTTCTGCTATAAGAAATGATGATCAGAATACTTGGAAAAATTTACATGAGTTGATTCAAAGCGAAAAATGTTGTGTTCACAATAAGAAAAATATAGTAAGAAGACCAATTGTGAATGATTTTAGAAATGTTTTTAGAAATAAAATGATTTAAGCCAACTCTGATGGACTTATGATGAAAAATGCCATCCATCCCCAGAGAAAGAACTAATGATATCTGCATACAGATTAAAGCATACTTTTTATTTTCTTTATTTTTCTAATTTTTCCAGAGTGATCAATAAATTCTTTCACAGTATGACTCTTATTGAAATCTTTTGTGTGACTACACATGTATAGCTCCTGTTGCAGAAAAAATTATCAAAAATTTGATCTAAAAGATAATATAAAATCATTTTTAAAATTTAAAAAAAATATTTTTTTCTTTTTGTTGCAAGGCAATGGGGTTAAGTGATTTGCCCAGGGTCACTCAGCTAGGGACTTAATAAATGTCTGAGGCCAGATTTGATCTCATGTCTTGCTGACTCCAGGTCTGGTGCTCTATCCACTGTGCCATCTAATTGTCCCAATCTTAGTTTCCTCATCTGTAAAATGGGGATAATAAAAACCCCCCAGACTTGTTTTCAGGAATAAAATGAGTAGATAGGTGTAAAGTTCTTTGTAAAACCTTAATGTTCGGGTGGCTAGGTGAGGCAGTGGATAAAGCACCAACCCTGGAGTCAGGGGTATCTGGGTTCAAATCTGGTCTCAGACACTTAATAATTACCTAGCCATGTGGCCTTGGGCAAGCCACTTAACTCCATTGCCTTGCAAAAACCTAGGAAAAAACCTTAATGTTTATTATTGGTTACTATGAATTTGTAATTAATAGGGGGAATAGATGAATAGATTTCTTGAAAAATAGGCAATAAAGAGATAATTTAGGAAGGATAATCCTCCACTCATTGGGATAATCACTAGCTGCTGACATCAGGTGAGTAGACAGAGAGTGAATGAGAACTGGGTTAAACCAGGTTAGTTGGAATTATTGTCCACCTAATGGCAAACCATATCCTGACCAACACCTCATCGCAAACACAATAGTCAAAGAAAAATCTTAATTTTAATAAAACTGATCCCTAGTTCTAGTGCCAAAATCATCAATAGGTTAGGCCTAGACACCAGATATTTTTATTTAATTATTAGAGGAAATCCCGGGTGAAGAAATTCTATCTACCATTGTTGATATATCATCATCTATTATGCCTAACCTTAGAGATTTATCTGAGACAGAGTAGTTAAGACACACAGACTCAATCTCAGACAGCAAGATTTCAAGTCACATTTCCAGACAATAAGGACATTAAGACATTAAAACAATCTAGACCAATAATAAACTGTCCCCTAGTCCAAGTCATAGTCTAACCCCTAAGGGAGATGCCAGAAATGCTTCTACATTCTTAATAGATGAATCCCTGTTACTATCCACACACTGGACTCTGTCCCTGGAAAGTTCACTTGGATATTGAAAATTAGTCAAAAGATGAACCAGGTAAGATAGAAGGGGTAGCTCAATGAAGTTGCTGCCTGGCAGTCTTTACCAAGAATCAACCTGTAAAAAGTTCCTGATTCTGGGAGGGCCCAGATCTCTACAGACCATACAAATAAGCAACTACTCACTTTACTGAAAAGCGCAAAAGAAGAAAAAAAGTATTCTGGCCTTTATAGTTTTATTTCCCCATTCCCAGTGTGTAAATAATTTTCAATGATATCTTCCATCAATTGCTACATGGAAGTATAAAATCACTTCCAGGTGGAGATTGTAAGAATGTGGAAAGTAAAGGATTAAGATGAATGACCAGGAAAATGAAACTCCTTGGGGTTATGGCTATGGAGACGGAAAGATTTCAACAACTTCAGAAACCTTCTCCCTTGTGGGTGACTTGTGCGAAATCCTATGAGTTTGTGCCCAAATTCATTTTTAAAGGTCTCAGAGCTCTGACATAATGACCCTCAAAGGCTGTCAGATCTAACCAGTCACTGGTGATTCCACAATATGGAGTCCGATCCCCAAGGGTCAGCAAGGCTAGCAAAACTTAGGAAAGAAAGGTCAGGAAAAGCTCAGGCAAATATTGAGTGGGGAAGATGGTGGAGAGAAAAGAGGCACAGTTCTAAAGTCTCCTGATCTCTTCCCCATCTATCACATGAAACAAACCTCTTAAAAGAAATCCGAACCAGGAAACCCAGAAAGAAAAGCCAGGAGAGGAAAATCTACCTCAGGATTTGTCTCCTGCAGCAGCCTTGGCTGAGTACCTGCAGATGAGTCTGAGCTCCCAGGGAAGACCAGCCAGACTAACAGCTGAATCGGAACCAGGAGGGCCCGAGAGCCAGACCTGCTGGATCAGCGGTGGGGCTAGACGATGGGGGCTTGGGTCCATGGGGAAGCAGAGGCGCTGGTGTTGGTGCAGCACCCCTGGAGCTTGGGGAAGGGGCTGCTGGGAGAGGTCTGGTGCAGGAGAGCTCCAGACATCATCCCTGGGCTCCTCTGGTCTGAGAAATTCTGAGCCCACGCCTCCATTGCACTGAGGCCTCCTCCCAAACAAATGCAAATTATTTCTGCCTCAGGCCCAGGTGTGTGAGCAAAAGAACCAGCCCAGCTGAGGAATCACCTCAGGCCAGGGTAAAGCCCACCATTGATTGAAGGCAAAAGAATTCAATAGCTCCAATTCCCTCCCTCAAGCAAAGGGAGAAGGCCTCACAACCAAGGTCACAGACACCCCAGAGAAAGCAACCAGCACCTCCGACTGGCCAGCCAGAGAAACTGCACTCAGTAAAGCTTTTAGCTATCCCAAGCTCAGATGAACCAGCCCCACCTAACTCAAGGTGTTAGCATAATGAAGAAGGGTCAGCAGAAAGGTGGATCCATAGAAAAATTCCTGGAAGGGAAAGACCCCAACCCAGAGAGACATGGAACATCTGAGGAGAATACAATCTGGTCTACAGCACTTAAAGACTTCCTTGAAGAAATAAGGAAGGAGTTTAAAAATCAACTGGAAAATTTGGGAGAGACAATTAATACCTTGCAACAAGAAAACAAAACCTTAGAAAGTAGAATTGGACAATTACAAAATGAGAACAATTCTCTCATCCTCAGATGAGCAAATGCAAAAAGAAATTAATTCTCTCAAAACCTCAATTGGTCAAATGGAAAGCTCTTTCAAAAGAAGAATTGACCAATTGGAAAATGTTAATGAAGAAAACTCCTCCCCCCCAAAAAATAATGGAGTCTACAGAAACTAATGACTCCACGAGACAGCAAGAGTCAGTTAAACAAAATCAAAAAATAGAAAAAATAGAAGCAAATGTGAAATACATCATCAACAAAACCACTGACCTTGAGAATAGATCGAGAAGGGGAAACCTGAAAATTATAGGACTTCCTGAAAACATTGAAGAGAAAAAAAGCCTGGACTTAATATTACAGGATCTAGTGATGGAAAACTGCCCTTACATCATGGAATCGGAGGGCAAAGTCGTTATTGAAAGAGTACATTGATCCCCCCCAGAAAAAGATCCTAAAAGGAAAACACCAAGTAATGTTGTGGCCAAACTCCAGAACTATCAGATAAAAGAGAAAATCCTGCAAGCAGCCAGAAAGAAACAATTTAAATATCAAGGAGCCACAGTAAGGATCACACAGGACCTGGCTGCATCAACTTTAAGGGATCGAAGGGCCTGAAACGAGATATTTCGAAGAGCATGGGAGCTTGGAATGCAGCCAAGAGTCTACTTTCCTACAAAGCTGAGCCTTCTCTTCCAGGGAAAAAGATGGACATTTAACAAAATGGAAAAATTCCAAAAATTTCTGATGAAAAGACCAGAGCTAAACAGAAAATTTGGATATCAAACAGGAGGTTCAAGAGACACATGAAAAGGTAAAAAAAAGGGGGAGGGCAGTAAAAGGAAAAAAAATGCAATCCAGCAAGTTGAAACTGGCTATATCCCAGCATGGGGGGGGGGGGGGGCGTAGAGACTCATAAATCCTGAGAAATGTAACTCTAACAGAGAGAATATAACTAGCCAGAAATGATGGGCATCCATGACCTATCCATGAGACTGATATCTAATGGGATATAACTGGCTTTAACTCCACTGGGGAGAAAGACTCTAATAACTCTCAGGTATTTGGACTCTATTCAACAGAATATACTGAACTAGAAAGGACAAACACTCAGAATTTTCTATGACTTAGATAGAATGATCTAAAAAGAGGTACAAAAAACCTATGGTAATAGAGAGGAAGAAGGGAGTAGAGGAGAAACACCTGAATCTTCTTCTCATCACACTTGGCTTAAAGTCAACCTACACATACTCAGTTAACTTATAGAACATCTAACCGTTTAAGAAGTAAAAGGGGAAAAGGGGAGGGGGGGACAGAGAAAGGGAAGGGGAGTGGAGGAAATAAGGGGAAATAGCCAAAGGAAGGGAAGGGAACAGGAAAGAGGAAAAGAAAGGGGAGGGTGTGACATAGGAGGGCAAACACACTGAAGGGGGTGGTATTCAAAAACAAAATACTGGGATATGGATAAAAAGGGGGGGGAAGGGGGAAAAATGCAAACAGAGGGAAGATAGCACAGAGGGCAATAAAGAATTAGTAATCAAAACCTTGAATGTGAATGGGATGAACTCTCCCTTAAAACGTAAACAAATAGCAGAGTGCATTAAAAACCGGAATCCAACAATATGCTGCTTACAAGAAACTCATTTGAAGCAGAGAGATACTTATAGAGTAAAGGTAAAAGGTTGGAGCAAAATATATTTTGCTTCAGCTGAAGTAAAAAAAAGCTGGGGTAGCAATCCTTATCTCAGACAAAGCAGCAGCAAAAATAGATAGCATTAAAAGAGATAAGGAAGGAAACTTTACCCTCCTAAAAGGTACCATAGACAATAAAGTCATTTCAATATTGAATGTATATATGCACCCAGTGGGACAGCACCCAAATTCTTAGAGGAGAAGCTGAAAGAATTACAGGAAGAAATAGACAGCAAAACTCTACTAGTAGGAGACCTCAACCTCCCTCTATCAGATCTAGATAAATCAAATCATAAAACAAACAAGAAAGAAATTAGGGAGATAAATAGATTGTTAGAAAAATTAGATATGGTAGACTTATGGAGGAAACTGAATGGGGATAGGAAGGAATATACGTTTTTTCTCTGCAGTACATGGAACTTATACAAAAATTGACCATGTACTAGGACATAAAAACCTAATGATCAACTGCAGAAAGGCAGAAATAGTGAATACATCTTTCTCATATCACAATGCAATAAAAGTCATATGCAATACTGGGCCAAGGAGATATAGACCCAGAGCAAATTGGAAACTGAATAACCTCATCTTAAAAAATGAGTGGACCAAAAAACAAATTATAGAAAGAATTAACCATTTTATCCTAGATAATGATAATGAAACAACATACCAAAACCTATGGAATTCATTCAAAGCAACTCTCAGGGGATATATTATAGCTGTAAATGCTTATACGAATAAATTGGAGAAAGAGGAACGCAATGAACTAAACATGCAACTAAAAAAAATTAGAGAAAGAACAAATCAAAAATCCCCAATCAAATACCAAATTAGAAATTTTAAAAATCAAAGGAGAAATTAATAAAATTGAAAGCAAAAAAACTATTGAATTAATAAATAAAACCAAAAGTTGGTATTATGAAAAAACCAATAAAATTGATAAACCTCTGGTCAATTTGATTAAAAAAAAAGAAAGAAGAAAACCAAATTGCTAGTATTATAAATGAAAAAGGTGAACTCACCCCCAATGAGGAGGAAATTAAAGTAATAATTCGAAATTATTTTGGCCAACTTTAAGCCAATAAATTTGATAATCTAAGTGAAATGGATGAAAATATACAAAAATATAAGTTGCCCAGGATAAATGAAGAAGAGATTAAATACCTGAACAACCCTATCTCAGAAAAAAGAAATTTAACAAGCCATTAGTGAACCCCCTAAAAAAAATCTCCAGGGCCTGATAGATTCACAAGTGAATTCTACCAAACATTTGAGGAACAATTGGTTCCAATCCTATATAAACTCTTTGGAAAAATAGGGAAAGATGGAATTCTGCCTAACTCTTTCTATGAAACCAATATGGTACTGCTACCTAAACCAAGAAGAGTTAAAACAGAGAAAGAAAATTATAGACCTATTTCACTGATGAATATAGATGCAAAAATCCTAAATAAAATAAAAATAAAAAATGACTACAACAAGTCATCACTAGGATAATACATTATGATCAAGTAGGATTTATTCCAGGAATGCAGGAAATCCAGGAAAACTGTTAGTATACTCAATTATATCAATAACAAACCTATCAGAAACCATATGATCATATCAATAGATGCTGAAAAAGCTTTTGACAAAATACAGCATCCATTGCTATTAAAAACACTAGAGAGTGTAGGAATAAATGGAGTGTTCCTTAAAATAATTAGCAGTATCTATCTGAAACCATCAACAAGCATTATACTCAATGGGGAGAGGCTAGAGGCATCCCCAATAAGATCAGGAGTTAAACAAGGGTGCCCATTATCATCACTACTATTCAATATTGTATTAGAAATGTTAGCATCAGCAATTAGAGAAGAAAAAGAAATTAAAGGAATTAGAATTGGGAAGGAAGAGACAAAACTCTCACTATTCGCAGATGACATGATGGTCTACCTAGAGAATCCCAAGATAGCAACTAAAAAACTACTGGAAAGAATTAGCAATTTTAGCAAAGTGGCAGGTTATAAAATAAACCCCCATAAATCCTCAAATTTCCTATATATGACTAGTAAGAAACAGCAGGAAGAGCTAGAAAGGGAAATTCCATTCAAAGCAACCTCAGACAGTGTAAAATACTTGGGAGTCTATTTGCCAAGACAGACTCAGAACCTTTTTGAAAACAATTATAAAACACTTCTCACACAAATTAAATCAGATTTAAATAACTGGGCAAATATCAACTGCTCATGGATAGGTAGAGCTAATATAATGAAAATGACAATTCTACCAAAACTAAACTATCTGTTTAGTGCCCTACCAATCAAAATTCCAAAAAATTACTTTAATGAGCTAGAAAAAATTGTAAGTAAATTCATATGGAGAAATAAATAGTCAAGAATTGCCAGGAGCTTAATGAAAAAAATGCAAATGAAGGTGGCTTAGCACTACCCGATCTAAAATTATATTATAAAGCATCAGTCATCAAAACTGTTTGGTATTGGCTAAGAAATAGAGTGGTGGACCAGTGGAATAGACTAGGTGTAAAAGCAGGAGAGGATTATAGTAATCTGCTGTTTGATAAACCCAAAGAGTCAGGCCACCAGGATAAAAACTCCCTCTGATAAAAACTGCTGGGATAATTGGAAGTTAGTATGGAAGAAACTTAGATTAGTCCAACACCTCACACCCTTTACCAAGATAAGATCCAAATGGTTACAGGACATAGACATAAAAAACAATACTAAAAGCAAATTAGAAGATCAAGGACTAGTCTACTTGTCAGATCTATGGAAAGGGGAACAGTTTATGACTAAGGAAGAGTTGGAGAACATCACTAAAAACCAATTAGATGTTTTTGATTACATTAAATTAAAAAGGTTTTGCACAGATAAAACCAATGTAATCAAGATCAAAAGAAAAGTAGTAAATTGGGAAACAATCTTTACAACTAATGATTCTGACAAAGGAGTCATTTCTAAAATATACAGAGAACTGAGTCATATTTTTAAAACAAAAAGCCATTCCCCAATTGACAAATGGTCAAAGGATATGCAAAGGCAATTTACAGATGAGGAGATCAAAGCAATTCATAGCCATATGAAAAAATGCTCTAAATCATTAATTATTGGAGAAATGCAAATTAAAACTTCACTGAGGTACCACCTCACACCTCTCAGATTGGCCAGTATGACCAGGAAGAATAATGATCATTGTTGGAAGGGATGTGGGAAATCTGGGACACCATTACACTGTTGGTGGAGCTGTGAACTCATCCAACCCTTCTGGAGAGCTATTTGGAACTATGCCCAAAGGGCAACAAAAATGTGCATACCCTTTGACCCAGCAGTACCACTACTAGGTCTATACCCTGAAGAGATGAGGAAAAAGGGTAAAAACATTACTTGTACAAAAATATTTATAGCAGCCCTGTTTGTGGTGGCAAAGAATTGGAAATCCAGTAAATGTCCTTCAATTGGGGAATGGTTTAGCAAACTGTGGTATATGTATGTCATGGAACACTATTGTTCTATTAGAAACCAGGAGGGATGGGATTTCAGGGAAACCTGGAGGGATTTGCATGAACTGATGCTGAGTGAGATGAGCAGAACCAGAAACATACTGTACACCCTAACAGCAACATGGGAGTGATGTTCAACCTTGAAGGACTTGCTCATTCCATCAGCGCAACAATTGGGAACAATTTTGGGCTGTCTGCAAAGGAGAGTACCATCTGTATCCAGATAAGGAGCTGTGGAGTTTGAACAAAGTACAAGGACTATTCCCTTTAATTCAGAAAAAAAAAACAAAAAAACGATGTCTTATGGTTTGATCTGGTTACCTCTGAGAATTCTGTTCTCTTTAAGGATATGATTTCTCTTTCATCACACCCAATTTGGATCGAGGTACAACATGGAAGCAAAGTAAAGACTGACAGAGTGCTATCTGTGGGGTGGGGGTGGGGGTGGGGGGAGGGAAGCAAGATTGGGGGAAAACTGTAAAACTCAAATAATATCTTTAATAAAAATTAAAAAAAAATATCGTGTGGGACATACAGTGCCCAATCTATAAGAAAGGATCTTGGACCTCAGCTAAAGTCAGTGAGTTTACTCCAAGGAAAAGAGTGTGGAATACTGCAGAGCCCACATAGGGGCAGTTTAATGGATAATAACATTCTGTTTAGTCTGGGATATGTTCTCCATGAATAAACTTCATTCATTGTTTTGGCTTCCCTGTTGCACACACTTCCTAGATGTGTGATTCTGGACAAGTCATTTAATTTCTCAGTTAAATTGTCCTCATCTGTAAAATGGGAATGAGAATACCTACAGCATCTGAGATAGCAGGTTTATTGGGAGTATCTTCAACAGGAAACTGGAGTCAATTTTTATTGTGACAAACTCTCGTGTTATTTATTTATTTACAGTGAAGTGAAATTACTTCAAGACAAACTAGGAACACTATCAAGGCTAATCAGATCAATCCCAGTAAAGCAATTACAATCACAAAATAATAATAATAATAATAATAAAGACCAACTTGACACAGATCAAGAGAGAGAGCTAATTTAGAGAATATCGATTTTACATGCTTCTCCTTTCCAGTCATTTTCACCAAAAAGTCTCTTTTCTCTTTCTACTTTCAATCTGTTTCTGATTAATGCTTAGAAAAAAGTTTAGATTCTATAACCTAGTCTCCTGAAAAAGATCTTTCTCATATAACCCAGCTACTACTTAATTTACTTTCTCCTCCCTATCCTCTCTTTTTTTGTTGCTCTCTTCTCTCTCTCTCTCTCTCACTCTTTGATATATTAGAAAAAAAATTTGTTCCTCCTGGAGAAGCCAAAGCCGCTAACCTTACTAGTACTATAACAATTATGAAGAAATATAGAAGCAGAAAATAGTTGAATTCATCCCATAATATGACTTTTCAGCTATTACCTGATATGCATAGTAATGATGATGATAATAATACTGCATATGAAATTCACTAATAGTGTACCTGCTCATGAAATTTTAGAAGATAAAAGAAATGAAGTTATCTTTTAATGCAAATTTTTAAATTATGATATTAATAGTTATCAAATATGACCAAATAGGCCTTCAAACATCTAAAGTAAAATAACTTGTTATCAAAATTTAATGGGCTGGTGGTCTAGAATGAGTCATACCTATTTAGTAATGCACAATGGATACGTTCATTTGTTTTACTTGATAAAACTTTTGGTCTCATGGGTAGCTAAATTTAAGGAATGCATAGTGTTCAACTATGGACATGGAGGAAAAATCCAAACTCAGTATTTAATTCTATATAGTTACATGGAACAGGGAGGTGGGTTAATGAATAGTGCTCATGATAAAAATAAATATTTCATTCAACCCCTTCATTTTACAAATGAGTAAAACTTAAAGATGACTTCACGAAATATGGGATCACTTTTTAAGTATAGCATGTTTGTATGAAATCTAAGCAGAGATTCTAGGTGCCTTATCTCCCACTTCTTTGTACTAAACCAAACTACCCTTTCCATAGTCATGTGCATTATTACAATAGATGATGCACAGGAAAGGGGACAAATTCAAGGAAAAAGAGTGTTCAGTGACTTACACTGGGTAAGGAAAACAAACTTGTTCCAAAAAGAAAACCAGGGGTTGCCAATAAAAGAAAGGAAAATATGTTTTAAAGAAA
The DNA here is from genome assembly GCF_037893015.1 of Macrotis lagotis. Classification (NCBI taxonomy): domain Eukaryota; kingdom Metazoa; phylum Chordata; class Mammalia; order Peramelemorphia; family Peramelidae; genus Macrotis; species Macrotis lagotis. The sequence goes on along the minus strand of NC_133658.1, from coordinate 840,274,348 downwards.
AGAGAATTTAATTCAATTTAAAAATTAAGTGATTAATTTACACCAGGCATTAAAATAATTATTAGGGATATGAGAACAAACTAAATAATCCTACCCTCAAGGAGCTTATTTTCAGTTGAGGGTAAGGAAGGAAACAAAATGAATACAATTAATTAAATGAAAAATGCTTATACAAATAGTATATAATAATTTCCAATGAAAGAAAGTTCAAATAACTACTGATGGATCAAGAAAGGCCAAAGAAAGTTAGGCATTCTATGAGACAGAGTAGTGAAAGGGATATATTTCAGGGATAGGGAAGGTGTATTGTGATTTTAATGAGGTTCAGATTCCTTCCTGTAAATGACACTCTCAGGCAGTTGAAAATGAAAGTATTTTAATAATGCAAGGAATAGATTGCTTAAAATAATATTCAGTACAGTAAATAAGATATATATATGTATATATATATACGTATATATATATATATAAAAGGATTATTAATAGAAGAGAAAGATTAAAGAAAACATCACCAATTTGGGGGAGCACTAGGCAGAATGTCTTCTCTATGTGTGAGATTCCTTTTCTTCTGCTTCTTCTGCTTCTCTTCCTTCTTCTTCATCATCATCGTAATGAATGATTGGAGTCTTAGGATATTTATTAGGGGGAGAACAAAGGTTTGTTGCCAAATTCAATTGCAAAGGATACCAGAATTCTTATCATGAATGTAGGAAGTCAGTAAGTGTTATGATGTTAGGAAGAAGTCATATGGGGCCGCAAGAAACAACATAATTAAGGTCAGTACTGTGAAAATAGCCAGTTCTTTTCAGTACTGTTTATGTTCCAAGGAATGGCTAGTTCCTGGGCCTCTAAGAATGTGGTCAAATCACATAGGACATGTTCCGGGGGGAAGGACATGTTCTCATACAGGCTCAAGTGAACTTACTCATATAAGAATTTTATTTTCTTAATTAATTAATTAATCTTAATTTCTTATACAGAAGGTATGTTCTGACCTCAAGGTATGTTCTCCCGTATTGACATTTTTTGATAATTCTCTAGTCTTTAGAAATCTCCATGATTCATTGATCTGAATAGGTGTCTCACAGAGCTGTTAAGCATATCTCCCTCCCTCTCAGATATGGTTTTTGCACATTTGCTCTTTCTCCTTTTTTTTTTCACCAGAGGATCCAGTGTATCAGGTCCACATACAGATGTTCCACCCATGTCCGGAATTTTACTTTACATGTTCAACATCTTTCTCTTCTTAGTCCCCTTGGTGGGAATTATTTGAAAGCAGTAATAATGACTGTTTTCCCTTCTTCTGATGACATACAATTGCTCATACAGTTCTTCTATGTGACCCTGAAAAAATACACTAAATAAGTTTATTTTTGCAAGAGTAATATTATGGAAGTAATTTCTTTCTGATATCTATGTCTTCAGTTCTTTTGCCTGCTTCCAAGTGAGCAATGATTACTTATTTTTCTTTGTGTGGGCCAACTGGACTATACCTTTATGTTTATGTGAGTAAAATGAAGAACTGATATAAAGACTAAGGTCACCTAGATGTTACCATGGATAGAGCATCAACCATGGAGTTAACTTGATATAAAGATCTGTTTTCCAATTAATTTTTCTAAAATAGAATCTGCTTATTAAAACTGAAATATATTAAAATACATTGACAAAAAAATATTAAGTGACAATCAGGCATAGTGGATAGATTCCTGGGTGTGAATTAGAAAGATATAGTTCCAAATTCCTCTGAAGTCTCTTAGTAATCTGGGAAAGTCATATAAACTCTTACTTTCAGTAAACCCATTCATATAACAGGGCTAGTAAAAACTGCAATACCAACCTTGGACCAGTATTCAAAGACAAAGTTGAGATAAAGATACTACAGAGACTTTAAAACACCATGCGATAGTTTTTTGTTTGTTTGTTTCCCAAATGTTTTTATGATGCTTCTTTTAAAAAGAATGAGTTAGAAAATGCTCCCTTTATATTATGTCTTGGTATGATAATATTTGTATTTACATATTTACTTTGGATCAATACATATTAGGAAAGACATTGACATTCAGGATTGCCAGGAGGTGAATAAGGAGGGTAAAGAAAGAACTGGAGACCATGAAGCATGGTCCTGAAATTGAAGAAAATAAAAATTATTAGAGATTTAATTTTATTTACTAGATAGAACTAAATTCAGAGTTGGGAAAAGATAATTGTTCAGCCTCTGACCAATATGAACTATGTGAGCCTGAATAAGTCACTGATGGTGGCTAGGGTAATTCTTTAAAAACAGAAGTTGCAAAAAGTGCCATCTGACATGAATAGAGTTATTTAATGATTCTTAGCACAGTTTAAAAAGAAAAGTTAAAATTTAGAGCAAGATTAAAGGATGTATAAAAACAAGGACCTAATTATATTTTTCTTCTAGTTTCTCGTGGGTTACCAACTTTTTTCTTAAAATTCTGCTTAGAATCCCTAAATCTTAAAAGCTAGATTGGCCTTGAAAAGTTACTGGCAAAAGCTTTCATCCAAGAAAATAACACCTTCTATAGCCTTCCTGCCATGATTTTATCTAACCTCTGCTAGCAGTTATGTGGTATAATAGAGCACTGGACTTGGAGTCAGGAAGAACTGACTTCATATAAGGCCTCAGACACTAGCCATGTGACTTTGGACAGATCTCATTAATTTTTTCATTTGCCTGAGTTTCATCAACTGCAAAATGGGCATATTAACAGTACTTAATTTGCAAAGTGGTTGTGTGGATCAAATGAGATAAAACTTGTATTTTGTTTAGCCCAAAAACTGTCACATAGTAGGAGTTATATAAATGCTTCTTCTTTCTCCATATAAATACTCCCATTGAAAAGGGTTTTAGAAATTCTAATGATACCCATTAAATTTAACAGGATCACTAAAATTTAAAATTAGAAGAGACCTCAGAAGATAGATATAGACTACCTTTGACAAAGAGAAATCCATTCATTTCTGAGATAGCGTCTTCCAATTTTAGATACTTCTATTGATTAGGAAATAGTCCATTATAACATATCTGATGAGTCTTTTCATAATTCTTCCAAGTAAAAATATCCTTTTCATATGTCATAAATTCATGTCCTGATTGCATTCTGAAATTCCACTGGATACTAAGCAGCTCATCAAAGTCTTTAACATATATTGTTTCAATAATTGGAGGTATTCCAGAGATGATATGACTGAAGAAAACAGTTTCTATCACCTTTCTTTTACTGAATACTATGACTCTCATAATGCATCTTAAAATCATTTTAGCTTTTGTAGTCACTGTATCACTTGTTGAATTAAATACAGGTCTTTTCCATTAAAATCTCACTTTTTCAGACAAATTGTTGCCTAGATATGCTTCACCAATGTTATATTTATGAAATTGATTTTTGAACCCAAATTTAAGACTTTCACTTCGCTCTTTTAGAACATATATATATATATATATATATGTATTAATTTTAAGAAATATAAATCTGTATGACCCAGAAATGTAAAAGGATTTATGCAAAGTCACACAAATAGTGAAATTTAAACCCAGCTCCTCTACTCCTCATTCCACTGGGCCATTTCCTTTCCTAAATCACAGAGGTGATGAAGAATTGAGGTAAATAGACACCCTATTTTCTCTTCCATTTTAAGATCACACAGTTTTCTTCTTTCTGCACTCTCCTTTATATTCTTCACCCATTGAAGATAATGTTTTATGTCTTCTCTTTCATCCTATGTCCCAGAAACAAAGCTATATTAAATGACTTATATAGTCCAAACTGATGTAGATAATCATCTCCTTTACTTTGTCCTGATTAGACCACTTTTGAAGAAATATGATCAATCCTGTAGAAAACATTTTTGAAAGCACATTCACAAAGAAAAGAAAATTTTAAAAAGGTAGTTATAAGGATGCTGAAGGACCTGGGGTCCATGGTTTTGTCCTTTGCAATGCAAAGTCAACAAACATTTATTAAGACTTTGACTGGTCAAAGAGAATCTCTGAATTCAAGACTCATATATTTGAACTGGAAAAGTCAACACATAAAGGGAAATTGATAAAGGATGGGTGGTTTGGATTGAACACATACAGACAGGGTGGAGATATTGTAGAGAAAATGCAGCCTGGAGAGGAATGAATGCTCTTGTGAACTGGGTGGACTTCTTAGAGAACCAACCAAAAAAAAAAAAAAGAGGATCTCCAGAAGAAGAGGGTATGTAAAATGTGCAAAGATCACTTGCAGTCAGCCAACAAAGTAATAGTTATTGTCTACTTATGTAATAGACAGATGATAGAAATGTTTAAATTATAGAAGACTCAGGATTACATGAAAATTGTCTTAAAATGAATGAAAAGTTTTATCTTCAAAAGAGAATAAGGAATATTGGTTCTAGACAACAGGACTGCACCCATAAGTAGGAGTTAATGAAAAGGAAATTTTATTTTGGGATTGAAAAGAATTATTTTTTACAATTATCACTGTGTAAAAAGAGAATTGATTGTCTTCTGAGATAAAAAATTGCTAAACCCTGAAATTAGATAAAAGAAAAGGTGATGACCATTGGCTGGGAGTACTGTAGATGAGGATCCCTTCAAATAGATGTTAAAATGAATGAACTTATATATTAAAACAGATAGGGCCATTAATTGATTAGGGAAACTTATCAAAGGAAGAAATTGGTTTTTATTACAGACATCATATATGTTTCAAGAATTGTAGATATTATATTCCCCAGATTCCCATCAAATTAGTGAAGCAAACCAAAGTCATCAACCCTTGGCAAACACAATCTCTATTACACTAGGTATTCTTTATCTGGGCATCTGAACACTTAAAAATTAAGACTGATAACTATATTTTAATGTAATCTGTTTCCTTTTGGCAATCCTATGTGTTTTATTTTACATAATTAATAATTATTTGGAAAATAGTTCTCATCAGACTGCCCAAAGAATTCATGATACAAAAATTGGTAACAATTCCTTCATTGAACTAGTGACCAAAATTGCCTGGGTCCCTAAGACTTACCCAAGTCTTCTAGATCCCCCAGAAATATTCATTTCAAATGACTTGAGATGTCAGTAATCTCCAAATGGAATTGATTAGGTACAGTGTGGATCATACCTTCTATTTGCTTCATGTCAGGACTGTGAAAAATTGTGGTGCATCAGTCATCTGCCATGACCCTTGGTCAGGATGTTATCTTATAATGAAACCAGCTCTCTTCTTTTTCCTACTGCTTGAGATACCAAGGCTTGAAGCTTACCATATCTGGATTGCATTCCCTTTTGGCATCATATATCTGACTGAAGTTTTGGGCAACATCATCAATATGTTTGTGATCAAGACAGGACAGTCTTCACCAACCAATGTTTTATTTCGTGGCACTTGTATCCTTTATTGACCTAGGACTAGCCTCATCTACCATCCCCAAGATGCTGAGCGTCTTCTGGTTCAACCTCAGGGAAATCAGCTTTGAAGGATGCCTCATCCAAATGTTCTTCATTCACACCTGTACTGGTATGGAGTCAGTTGTGTTGTTAGCCATGGCCATTGACCGTTTTGTGGCTATCTGCTACCCACTGAGATACACCACAATACTCACCAACAAGGTAGTGGCTGTCATGGCTTCAGTGGTTGTTGGGAGGCCAGTTCTTCTTGTCCTCCCTTTCTCCTTCCTTCTTAAAAGGTTACCGTTCTGTGGACACTATGTCATTGCCCACACCTACTGTGAGCATATGGGAATTGCTCTTCTGGCTTGTGCTAGCATTCGGATAAACATAATCTATGGTTTATTCACTATTGCTGCCCTTATCTTTGATTTGATTCTCATTGGTCTTTCCTATGTTCAGATACTCCGAGCTGTCTTCCGCCTCCCCTCCCGGGATGCACGACTGAAGGCCCTGAGTACTTGTGGCTCCCATGTTTGTGTCATACTGGCTTTCTATATACCTGCATTTTTCTCCTTCATGACCCATCGGTTTGGTCGAAATGTCCCCCGCTACATCTTATTCTCTTGGCCAATCTTTATGTGGTCATCCCACCAGCCCTTAATCCTGTCATTTATGGAGTTAGGACTAAACAGATCCGAGAGCGAGTGCTACGGGTATTTATTCAAAAAGAATAACCAATGCATCCTCGCCCTGAAAAAAATGCTGTGGGATTATTCACCAGAATGAAAGCAGTTCTTTTTACCAAATTTGTTTACGGGGTGGCTAGGTGGAGTAGTGGATAGAGCACCTGCCCTGGAGTCAGTAGCACCTGAGTTCAAATCCAGCCTCAGACACTTAATAATTACCTAGCCATGTGGCCTTGGGCAAGCCACTTAACCCCATTTAGCTTACAAATGCCTAAAAAACCCAACAATAACAACAACAACAACAACAAAAATGTTTACTCAAGAATATGATAGTTGAAAAGCTCAACATTAGAAGATAAAGTGAGTGGTGTTCCTTTCTTGGTTTCTCCCAGTGATTACTCTATAGTACATGGCTTCCGAGCTATACCCATTCTAACTGATATTTACCCTGAATTATTAGAGATGACCCTCATTTTGATGATAATAAAAGGCATCACTAATTTCCTCAATAGGTCCAGGGTTAATCGACTCTTTCTCTTATGGTTAAATTTCTGGTTTGAGGCAAAAAGAAAAGACTCATCGCAGGTGTTGGGAAAAATTGGGTTTATTGACTTTAATTAGTGCCATCACTTCTTTAAGAATTTGGAGGGGGGGGATGGTTTCAGTTCCCATGTCACCTGATCTCTCTGTAGCAAAGCATAGCTAACAACTTTTAGGATGACTGTCATGAATATATCAAGATTGAATAGGAAATATATTTCACACGAATATTTGCAAGATTATTGCTAGACTTGATTTAAGAAACTAGTTTCAGAGTTCCCTGATTCTCAGTCCAGTAAAAACTATTTCTTCTCAGGGGCTACTAGAAGGCACAGTGAATAGAGTGCTGACCATGGAGTCAGGAAGACCAGAGTTCAAACAGACAGATTAAGAACCACTTAGCTGTGTGACCTTTGGCAAGTCACTTAACCCTATTTCCCTGCCAAAAAAAAAAAAACCTATTTCTTTTAATGTCTAGAATACAGTCATTTCCTTGGTTCATCTTCTGTAGATATAAGAAGTCTGCATTCACTTTTTATTTCTGCCCTACAAGTTATAGTATTTTAAATGCATTTCATTAAAAACATTTCTCAACACGGAAGATTCTTATTTTCATTTTTGTCCTATTAATATTAGGACTATTTTATGAATAGTCATGGACTTCTGGAAAGACCACTGGCCAACTCTAATGCTTGGATTAGAGTCATTCTAAAAACCAGTTGTTCTTAATAAACCAGAACTAAATTTAACATCATCTATTTTGTATTTAAGTTTCTAAACAATCGGGATCCTTCATGATTTATACTTTTTTCATACTTGCCACAGTCAACCCCTTATAGCAACTCTATACTCTTGCAACCTTACTTGCTATTGTTAACATGTGATTATCCATCTCCTGTCTGTGCTTTTTTTTTAGGGTTTTTTTTTTTGCAAGAAATTTGGGTTAAGTGGCTTGCCCAAGGCCACACGGCTAGGTACTTAGTAAGTGTCTGAGGCTGGATTTGAACTCATGTACTCCTGACTCCAGGGTCAGTGCTCATCCACTGCACCACCTAGCTGCCCCCGCTTGTGCTTTTACCCTCTTTCTTCCCTGTTGTCACATCATGACAACCCTGATGTCTTGCAATATTAAGTTTACATGCCACCATTTACAAAAAGATTCCCAATCCACATGGTCACTTGAGTCTTCACTTCAATTTTAACTTTCATTCTGATATGTAAGTATTTGGTATTCACCTACTGATTTATATAGTGTCTGTTCCTTATATGTATATATACATATACATATACATATACATATACATATATATATATATATATATATATGTATACATATGCACAAACTCCTTGAAGGCATAGACTGTTTTTGTTTGTTTCTGCACTACTTTGTTATTTAGTGCAGTGCTTGACAGTTACTAATCATTGCTATTATTAATTCTACTAAAGCTAATAATATGATTATCCTTGTTACTACTAAAATAGCAAACAGACAAATCCCAAAATTTGTGGATTGAATAGATTATCCTTCTTTATCAGTCATTCATCAACAAGTACAATGGGAATAATGTATGTCAACATTAGGGTCTGGTTTGAATAAGAGATACCAATATATTTGCTCATTTCACTGCATTGGCTAATATACTAGATGAGTAAGACACAAACACACACATACACACACACACAAACACACAGACAATCGCCTCAAGAGATTTTATTGAAATTTTAAGCATATGTTTTCCTCCCCTTTCTCTGTAACTATAAGATTTTTTCTTATTAGTTATACTTGAGCATGATTGAAGGGGAGAAAGAATGCAGAGTTCAAGATAAATGAAAGCATTCTCAATCTAGGTTGCCAAACCTGGCCTCCTGTCCCACACATCCTCACAGAAATGACACCAGAAAGGAGCCAGTATTCACAGCTGAACTTTGCAAAATGTTTCCTGATTTTATTTCATTGGTTATTTCATTACCCCTGAGCTTTTGTATTCCAATAACATGAAGCAGCCATAACTTATGAAACAAAAGTTGGAGAATGTTCCTACCCTGGAAAGTGAAAACACATATGTGCATATGTGTATGTGTATGTGTGTTTACATGTGTATAAATGCATGTTTTGTATACCTATGAGTATGAGGTCAGATATGTGTATAGGCATTGATATTCATGTGATGTGCCCCTGCACAGGTGTGTGTCCATGTGTGTGCTGCTATATATATATATATATATATATATATATATATATATATATATATATATATATATATATATATACATGTGCTAGGGTAACCTGTCAATCAAGGAATATAGGAATATATATGTATGTAAATATGTGTACAAGTATATGAGCACACATCCATGTATATACACACATGTTTGTAGTCATCTATTAATCACCTATGTATAACTGAAACATGTAGATTCACACAAATACACATACATTCAAAATGTATGTCATATATGTATCGATGAATACATATATACATACATACCTTGTTAAATTCCACAGAAATTACTATGTACAGACACACATATATGTGTATTTCAGTGTCTTAATGAAGGAAAAAATCCCATTATTCTTGCTTCATAAGCTGCATCTAAATGCATACACATGTATTTGTGGCTAAGTATAGATTTATATACTCAGTACTCAAAGGAGGTGTTGAATTGAGTAACCAACCCACTTAAAGTATATATCTGTTTTGTTGTTGACTTCTGACATCACACAGAGTTGGAACTAGAGTAAAGAAATCAGGGTGCTTTTGTTTTGTTTTGTTTTGTCTTGTTTTGTTTTGTTTTGGGGTACCAATATTCAGGAAAGCACACTTTCTTTGACTCACATATTCAGAGAGTGCAGGCCCCTTTTTTGATATAGAAAGCCAATTCTTCAGATTCAATGACTATTTTGGTATCTTACTCAAGAATCCTCACCACACTGTTTCTGCTTATATAACAACCTCTGCTGTAACCCTTTCCACTCCCTCTCCTTCTTTGACTTCCCTTTTCATCTGTGACTCTTTCCTACAGGTAAAAAATTACCCCTATTTCTACATCTCTTCTCATATTCATTACTTGTTCTAAAAGTCACCAAAGCTTTATTTTCTCCTGAAGATACTATGCCTCTTCATTCTCTCTCAAAGGCTGTCTTTTCCTCTTTCATGCTCTGATGCAAAGGACCAGAAAGAGGAGTTAGAATATTGTTTGCTCCCTTCTACCACTTTCAGAGCCTCTTAGTTCCCTGATACTTCTATCATTGAGTCACCACTTCTTCAAAATTCATTCAATCTCCTTCAGGGATAATCTTATTATTATTCTTTATACCTCCAATAAATTCAGTCTCTTCATCACCAATGTCTCTATCTGAATATTCTCTTGTCTCAGGTTTTGAACCTCCTCAATGCTGTATAACCTCTTTGTTAGTAAGCCATTTTAGTCATATGTCACTCCTTGTGACTTCTTTGGGGTTTTCTTGGAAAATATACTGGAGTTATTTACCATTTTCTTCTCCAGTTCATTTTACAAGTGAAGAGTTGAGGTAAACAGATTAAATGACTTGACCAAGGCCACAGAGCTAATAAATATCCAAGATACAATTTGGATTCATGAGAATGGGTCTTCATGATTCCAAGTCCAGAACTATATCCTCTGTGCCATCTTGCTACCCCTGTCAGTATTCTTTATTCCTGCACAAAAATTTTACTCATTCCCTTATACAGCACTCAAGAAAATTTTCCCCATTGATTTGAATTCCAACTTACATCTGTAGTGTTGTTACATTTTCATAATGGAGTTAGCTCAAACCCTTCTGAAATTATATCCTGTGAATGGATTTCCACTGTCCTAATAGGCAAACATTTCTCTCTCTTCTAGACATTGGCTGTCTATTTGGATTTTGCAAAACTGTGGCCCTAGATATTAATAGTTTTTGATACTATCATAGAAAACAAAAACTAAAAAAACACAAAACTTTATTCTTACAGTAAGTATAATTGAATTATTCCAAAAAAGATTATACCTTTTTCCTGTCCCAAAAACATGGGTTCTTATTTAGTTTTATTTTCTGTCTCACTCTGTGACCCCATTTTGGAATCTCTTGGCAGAAATTCCAGATTATTTTATAGATGGAAACTGAGGCAAAGAGAGTTAAGTGATGCTCCCAAAGTCACACAACTGGTATCTGACATCATATTTAATTCAGGTCTTCCTGTCTCTATCCATTATGCCATATGGTTTTTCTCAGTTCTAGCATCAGATACTTATTAACAAGTGACTTAAGTTTATCTGTCTTAGTTTCCTCATTTTTATAAAAGGTAAAAAAATAATATGAAACTCACCAAACTCTTGTAGGGATAAAAATTATATATAGATATATATAGATATAGATATCAAGCTCTTTATAAAACATGAAATTAATTGAAAATATAATGATTATTGTTATTATTACACATTAGTATAACACATGTCATACATTGTACTTATGTAATAATATCAATTTTATTTTATTTATTGGTCTTTCCTTTGCTCTCTCAAAATCTGATGTGACTTCCTGGTGGACATTTTTGTTGAATGCATCTTCCTCATGTTTACTCCCTCCAAGAATTTACATGTCTTCTTTTCTAGATTGTTCTCTTCTAGCCATCAAATTTGCTCTGTGATTATGTGATCATAATATGTGATGATGATTAAATACTATTCTGCTCTAAGAAATTATGATAAGGATACTCTCAGAAAAACCTGGAAAAACATATGAATTAATATATATAATGAAATTTGCTGTTCAACAATAATAGCTATATTTTAAGATCATTAGCTGTGAATGACTTAGCTATTCTAAGCACTACAATGACTCAAGAGAACTCTGAAGGACTTATGATTTAAAAAATGCTATCCATTCCCAGTGAAAGGACTGATGGAATCTAAATTCAGATTGAATCATATTTTTTTGAACTTTATTTTTCTTGTGTGTTTTTTGGTCTGTATTTTCTTTCACAACATATCTATTGTGGAATTTTTTTTTCATGACTTCACAGGCACAACCTTTATCCAATTGTTTGCCTTCTCAGTCAGGGGTTATATGAAGGGAGAGAGGGACTGAAAGTATTAAAGGAACTCAAAGTGTTAGAAATTAATGCCAAAATAGTTTGCCAAATAGAATGCCAAAATGAAATACTAAGTAAAAAAGAAAGAAAGGAAGGAAGGAAGGAAGGAAGGAAGAAAGAAAGAAAGAAAGAAAGAAAGAAAGAAAGAAAGAAAGAAAGAAAGAAAGAAAGAAAAAGAAGGAAGGAAGGAAGGAAGGAAGGAAGGAAGGAAGGAAAGAAAGAAAGAAAGAAAGAAAGAAAGAAAGAAAGAAAGAAAGAAAGAAAGAAAGAAAGAAAGAAAGAAAGAAAGAAAGAAAGAAAGGAAAAAGTATAGAGGAAGCATAGTGAGATGATAAGCAAGTGAAACCATTGACAATAAAAGGTCATGACTAAACATAATACTTTTTGTGAAGGGGCTATTAGATTAGTCAGTCATGGGAATTCTGTAAATTTAAGTAAACTCTTGGGGAAAAATATTTTGTTTTTCTTGTGCAAAAGATGGAAATAACTCAGCTACATAATAATATAATTAGGTAGCTTTGTAACTAACTAAAGTAGCATTCATTTTGTTGTACAATGTCTATTTGTGGCAGTGACAGGGGTTAGAGATTCTTTATGTTCATTAAGATTTTTAATACTATACTGAATAAAAGCAAAGACAATGTCTTCGTCAATCTTACAGTTGAACTAAACTTAGGAAAGAAAACTAATATAATCAATGACAGGGAGTATGCAAAAAGAAGGATTTGAGTACTTAGCTGAATTTAATAAGATGAAATTCCATTGGGATAAATATTTTTCTGATTCATAGCTTCAGAAAGTGTGCTTTATAAGTTAAACAAAAAGAGGAGACTTGACTAGATAACACTTTATCTGAAACAAGACAAAAATATTTTATTGCATTCCAAGCTCTGTTTGAGCTATTGGTCTTTATAAGGCACATTTTTCAGCTCTTTAACTTCTCCATGTACTTTAGGTTGGTAATATGTTTCCTACAATGTGCTCAGAAGTAAGTATCATTTTATAGAGTGGATGGAACTTTCTCCCTCACTCTGAATGTATTTGCTTTTTAATTAAGTTCAAAATAGTATCAGGTCTTTTGGTTGCCTTGTGACACTGCTGATTAAAATTGTAATCCATTAAGTCCCCAAATCTTTTTCAGAAGAACAATTGGATAGATATTTGCTCTTGTTGCTCAGTTATTTTTCAGTCATGTCCACATCTTCATGACCACATTTGTGGCTTTCTTGGCAAAGGTACTGGAATGGTTTGTCATTTTTTTCCTCAAGGTAATTTTTACAGTTGGAGAAACTGAGATAAACAGGATTAAGAGACTTCCCCAGGGTTATGCAGCTAGTGTCTGAAATCAGATTTGAATTCATGAAGATCCATTCCACCATCTAACTGCCCATTGTCTAGGTATGCCTCCATGCTATATTTATGAAGTTGATTTTTTTTATTTAAAGCAAAGAGGTCAAAAGTGACTTGCCCAAGTTCACACAGCAAAGCAATTATTAAATGTCTGAGGTCATATTTGAACTCAAATCTTCCTGACTCCAGGCCACTGCTCTATCCACTGCCACTTAGCTGCCACTAAAATTGATTCTTAATGCCATTTGTGATCCTCATATTTAAACATAACATGTTCTATCTTGTTCACTATAGCTCATTATTCTAATGTGCCAAAATATTTTGGACTCTATTATGTAATGGAATAATTATCCAAATCATCCTTCCAGCCATTTAGAAATATGAAAAGTGTACAGTGTAACACCAAGAACAAATACCTGGAACTCTTCACTAAAAAGTTACTTTACTTATTAATGTTTACACGTTGAATTGAAACATTCAATCTCTTCTAAATCTGCCTAAATGTTCTATTATTTGGTAGTCCTATTATATATATATCTTAGCATATAATTCATGATGGTGGCATGAAAGACCTTTAAAATGTTTTCCTTATTCTTAGTGAACTATATCTTTGCATAAAGTCCTGGTGGCTTTTAAATATCATCAATTTCCTATACAAACTGTACCCATTTCTCCTGGTCTCCTAGATAAAGACCCCTATTAAAACCTATGGCATAGTCTTGTCAAGATTTTGATTGTTGTCACCTAGGTAAACTGCCATTTGTCATGATTCTTTTTAGTATGGCATTATTGAATCCACATGAATAGACACAGTTTGAAGCTTGGTGAGAAAAGATCATAATTTGAATCCCATTTCCTGGACCTTTTGAATGAATGGATGAATGGATAAATGAATGAATAAAAGAATGAATGAAAAAGCCTTAAGTTTTTATAATGTACCAAGAATTAGGTAAAATACTTTGGTAAAATATACAAAGCAAAACAGTCTTTATCCTTTGGGGAATTCCATTTTACTAAGGCAAAATAATATATATATAGAACAGTGCTGATCAGGGAAGGATGTATTTTTTTGTATTTAAAAAAAATAAGGTTAATAAATATTGCCACAGGCATTCAATGGTTGACATGTCTTTTCTAGCAGCACCTTTTTAGTAGCCCTAAAAACCAGCACAGGAGGAGGAATAGGTAAAGGATCTACCATGTCTTAGATAACAAAAAAAGGGCAATAGAAAATAAAAAATACCAAAAGAATTAGGGCTGGCTAGATAGCACAGAGCCCTGCAAGGCAGGAATTCCAGGTTAAGAGCTGCTCTCTATATGTTCAAAGGTCCTTTAGAGTCAGTACAGATAGCTAAGGGAGGAATCACTGGATTTGAATATTTCCTGTGATTTCTCTGTGTCTAAGTGTCTTTATTTGTAAAAGAAAGGGATTCTTCTTGGTTCCAAAGAATAGAACCTAAAGTACATATTATTTCTCTAGGTAAATATGTTGGAGGCTAAAAGTTCAAAATATCACATACAGTGTTTGGAGTAGGGTCTGGATCCATTTCACTAAATCTAACTCTAAGCAGCAGATTGAATCCCCAGCATTTGTCTCCCTATTGCCTCCTCTTAATGTTCTAAAGGTAAACATGAAGACCTGGGAGAAATTTCATAGTCTCTAATCTAGTGTATTTCCCCTTTTAACATTGTTAACTTCTCCTCAATATTATATAATCACATAACATAAATTTGCAATTATTAAAGAACATTGACTAAGATTTCCCACACTTGAAATATACTGTCTTGTATCACTTCTGACCTCAAGGGACCAGGGGTTCAAGCCCCTACAAAATATTCCGACACCCAGTTCATTTCTGAGTTTCTCCTAGTCAATGTATGATTCATTCTTTTCCTTGGAGCCATAGTGTCTAAAGTCCTGGTTGGATTCTCTGCCAGATTGGCTCCTTATTGAACTTCATGATTGCTACTGTGAGTATCAGTTCATGAGGGAAACTTTAAACAATCTTCTGATTTTTCAAAGCTCATAAGGATAAAACCTGGTTCTCTATGTTGTATATTCATTCACCTAACAACAGAAAAAAAACAGGGTAGAGAAAAGAAGTAGTGACAACACATATTGACAGTTATGGAAACATAGCAATGGTTAATGTGTAACAGGCTGTAGTTACTTCCAACACTGATGAATATCTTTACCATTCTTCCACCTTAGGTTTTTGGAAATTCTTGCCTGCCTCAATAGCAAAAAAATAAAAGTCATTGGTTCATTTTACATATATATATATATATATATATATATATATATATATATATATGTATGTATATATATACATATATATACACTCAATCCTTAAAATTTCAATGCTTTATCATTTCCTTAATTTTAGACAATCAACAAAACAATAAATCAATCTCTTACTTGTAGTGTTTTTGGATTTCTGAAGTGTAAATGTTCACACTAAAAATTTAATAATCTTCACTCGTGGGCTAGTCTGAGCTCATTCTAGCACACCCCTACCCCTAATGAGAGTGACTTTCAAACTGAGATTAGTCTGTGCTATATCAGAGATATATAGTCCTATTTCATCTGAACTATCTCCAAAATAATCAATTCAGACCTTGAGGCAGTTTCTGTACTCCCTGTATACTGCTAGAATCAACTAATTACATTTTTTTTCTCTGTCTCAGCTGCAGTTTTTGAGCCTTTGTATTGACAGTTCCACATGCATATATCATGTTGTTCTACTTTTCCTTTAAGACACACTTCACTACCACCTGCTGCAAGAAATCTCCTATGATCCCTAATATTTATATTTATTCACTTCATATTTATGTTGCTATACTTGCTGAATACCACATTAGAAACCAGCTCCTGGAAAATTGAAAATATTTCATCCTTTTTATTTATGAATACAAATTACAAAAATATTTGTGCCTAGTTCATTGTAGGCATCTAATATTTATTGATTGATTAAAAATTTCTATGTACAGGCTAGCAGAAGGTATGGATGTTAAAATATATTCAGTTTCATGTTCAAGTTTCTTAGATAGTCTTAGTCCTGAATAAAAGCAAAATTTGGTCTCGGATCTGTTTGGTCCTGACCCCATAGATGATGGGGTTAAGCATAGGGGGAACCAGCAAGTACATATTGGCTAAAAGAATGTGAATGTGGTGTGGTATCTGCTGACTGAATCTATGGGTGAGGAAAGAGAAAAGGGCAGGGATATAAAAAGTGAGGATAACACAGACATGGGAGCCACAGGTGCTGAGTGTTTTTAAGCGTGCATCTTTGGAAGGGAGACTAAATATTGCTCGAAGAATCTGGATGTAGGATAGAGAGATGCATGCTACATCTGTGCCCACAATCAGAATTATGACAGCCAAGCTGTAGAGGCTATTTATGGAAATATCAGCACAAGCCAATTTTACAACAGCCATGTGCTCACAGTAAGTGTGTGGAACAACATTGGTCCGGCAGTATGACCACTTCCTCACTAGGAAGGGATGGGGAGTCATGAGTATTAAACCACGTAGAAGTGCCACCATGCCAATCCGGAGCACCACAGGGTTGGTAAGTATAGATGAGTGTCTCAGTGGGTTACAGATGGCCACATATCGGTCCAATGCCATGGCCACCAGGAGCCCTGACTCTACTCCAGAGAAAGCATGAATGAAGAACATCTGAGTGAGGCAGGCATGGAAGTTAATCTCATGGTCATGAAACCAAAATAGTCCAAGCATCTTAGGAAGAGTTGATGTTGAGAGAATAAGGTCAGTCATAGCCAGCATGGAAAGGAAGTAGAACATGGGTTCATGCAGAGAGGAATCTGTCTTGATAATGAAGAGGATGCTCACATTTCCCAAAAGGGCAACAGCATAAATGGAGCAGAAGGGGATGGAGATCCAGATGTGCAAAGACTCTAGACCAGGGATACCCAGGAGGATGAATGTACTGGGATTAATGAATTCAGTTGAGTTTAAGTCAAACATCGTAGGCCCTCTGGCCATATATGGGTTCTATTTTTATGTCCCCCAGTTGGTCTATGTTGGTCAGTATAAAGATTGCTGTGAATGACACTTTTCACATCTGTAAGGAGATAAATAAAACACTGGGATGTCACTTCATTATCCTTCCCTTTGATCTCATGGGTGAAGAAGAGAACTTATTGAATTATGGCCTCCCTCTCCTGACAAGTATCTTCAATTCCAAGCATGTTAGTGTTCAGAAGGTTAAGGAAGCAATGCATTCTTCTCATGATGTTGACAGTTGTTCAGTAATAATGGATTCTACCTATCAGAAATAAATCCCCGTCATGTTTAAAATGCAAACTCAACAAATCCTTTTCCAGGTTCTGAAAGATATGTAAACTCTATGTTGCTTCTATCTTCTTACATTTCCTTACTAAAGACTATCGGGTGCAGCCATATAACTATAATTCAGTATTACAAGATAAATGTAATGGATAGCTACAAAGTACATTCCATGAGGTTAGCATTTGAGTTGGATTCTGCACTGTATTTTTTAATGGCTATAAATAAAGGAGAGAGTACTTCAGGCATCAGTAATCACCTGAGGAAAGGCACAGAGACATGAAAGCACAGGAAAGATTTAGATAAAATATGTGAAATTTGGATAGAATTTAGAAGTGACTATGACAGAAAAATATTTACTAAAATTGGTAGGGCAGAATAATGAATGTCATGTTGTAGATCATCTGAAATGCTATGGAATGGAGTATGAAATTTACTTAATTGGTAAAAAGAAGACCAGAATGAACAAAGATCTGACCTCCATAAACATTTTCTGTATTTATAATGACAAAGAGACAAACAAAAGTGTCTTTATAACCCTTTCATGAATTCAAGAATTCACTTGTACGAGACTATTGACTATCTTATATGTGTTAAATACTGTATGAAGACTGGAACAAATAATTATAGCTGCACGAAAGTGCCTATATTGATTGGTCTCAGCAGAACTGTGATATAACAGGTCAATTGGGAGGCCTTCAGCTCCAGTACAGTAGGCAAACTGCCAGCACTATAACTTCCGAGCACAGCGGGTACAACTAGGCCAGGTCATTCCAGTGTAGTGGGCAAGCTGCCAATACTTCTGAACCCAGAAAAGAAAGCCAGTGATCAGGAGCCTAGACATTAGCTCAAAAAAAAAAAAAAAAGAAAAACTGACAGCACCTCTGCACCCCAGCAGCCAATCTCAACTTTAAAAAATGGTAAGAAACACAAATGAAGGGAAGCTAGGTGGTGCACTTGAAAGAGCACCGGCCCTGGAGTCAGGAGTACCTGAGTTCAAATTTGGCCTCAGACACTTAATAATTACTAGATGTGTGGCCTTGGGCAAGCCACTTAACCCCATTTGCCATGCAAAAAAACCTAAAAAAAAAGGTATAATTGATCAAATGGAAAGGAGGTACAAAAAGCAGAGGAAAATAATTCCTTAAAAATTAAAATTGGACATGTGGAAGCTAATGACTATGAGACACGGAAAATCAGTCAAACAAAATCAAGAGGATTAAAAAAGAAAATATAAAATATCTCACTGAATAAAAAAAATCAAAAATAACTGACCCAGAAAATGGATGTAGAAAAGTTAATTTAAAAATTATTGAATTGTCTGATAGTGATGATAAAAAATAAAGGAACCTTGACAACCTCTTTCAAGAAATTATTAAGGAAAAACTGTTCTGATATCCTAAAACCAGAGGGTAAAATTATAGTTCAAAGATTCCATCAATCACTTCTGGAAAATGATGTCAAAATGAAAATTTCAAGGAATATCAAATTCCAGAATTATCAGGTCAAAGAGAAAATAGTGCAAACAGTCAGAAAGAAATAATTCAAATATTAAGGATCCTTAGTCACAATTATCAGTCCAGACTTTAACAGCTTCTCCATTAAAGGATCAGAAGACTTGGAGTATGGTACTCCAATAGACAAATTAGATTGGGTTACAATTAAGAATCAACTGCCCAGCATTATCGAATATACTTCTTCAGCATTAACATTCAATGAAATAGGATATTTTCAAATTTTACAGAAAATACACCAGAGCTAAACAAAAAATTGATCTTCAAATACAATATACAAAGCATAATAAGGCAAACAATAAAGAAATTTAAGAAACCATATCATTCACTAAGGTTAAACTACACAGGAACATGATATTTGTAACTCTTGGGACTATATCTCTATTAGTACAGTTAAAGGGGGTTATACATAGAGAAAGAGTGTGGGTGTAAGCTGATTCTGATTTGATGGCATAAAAAGGCAGAAAAAGAATAGTAGTGGGGGGGGAGGAAAAGAGGAGGCAGAATGAGATAAATTACAAGGCACAAATAGGCAAAAGACCCATTACTGTGGATGAAAAGAAAGAAGGGAGGTATGCATTCTTTCAACCTTACTCTCATAAGTTTTGAGTGAAAAGGGTAATAAAATACATATGTTGTTGGGTACAGAAATTTATCTTACCTGAAGAAAAGTAGGATTGAAAAAGGAAAATTGAAAGGGATGAGGGATTAATAGAATGGAGGGCAGACTGAGAGAAGCAGTAATCAGAAGCAAAACTCTGGTAAAGAGAGAGGTGGTGAAAGGAAAGCGAAAAGTTTAAGTAGAGAAAAAAGGCAGAAAGAAAATAGAGAGTAGATAATCATAACAATAAATGCAAATTGAACTATCCCAGGATTGACTTTTAAAATCCAACCTTACTTTTAAAAGTTTTAATTAAAATAATAGACAATATCTCTTGATTTGCCAATTTAGTGCAAGCTCTGTGGTAGCTTGGCTACATTTACTAAAGCATTTAGTAAACCCACAAAGGTCTGCATAAAATGGTGCCTCAGGCTGAATGCTGCAAGCAAGCTACATTTTGATGTAAACTATACCACAAAAAAAGAAGAGAATAGTAGAGTGGATTAAAGAACAGAATCCTACAATATATTGTTTGCATGACACATATTTGAAGCAGAGAGAGATATAAGCAGAGTAAATGTAAGGAGCTGGAGCAGAATCTATTATACTTCAGCTGAAGCAAAAAAAGAAAACAGGGGTAGCAATCCTTATCTCAAACCAAAAACAAAACTATATCCAGTTAAAAGCATTCATTCTATAGGCAATGAGTTAAATATTTATACAAAGCATATTTTTACCCAGTGTTATAATATTCATATTCTTAGAACAGACATTAAGTGAGTTACAGGAAGAAATTGTCAGCAAAACTATCCTAGTATCACAAAATAAACAAAAAGATTTTTAGGAGGTGAATAGGATTTTAGAAGATTGATATATGATAGATTTCCAGAGCAAACTGAATAAGGAAAGAAAGGAATATATCTTTGCTCAGCAGTACATGACACCTATACAATAATTGATTTAAAAACTACAATCAAATGAAGAAAGGCAGACATCTTAAATGCTCATTTTCAGGTCATGATGCAATAAAATTTTCATGTAATAAAGTGTCATTGAAATTTATATTAAAAACGTATTGGAAATAAAATCTAATACCAAAGACTGAATAAATCAAATAATAAATCAAATTTCATTCAATAAATTGATTCAAGAGAATCACAACAATGAAACAATATACCAAAATATATGGGATGACACTAAAGCAGTACTTAAGCAAATTTTATATCTCTAAATGCTTACATGGATAAAATAAGAGAAAAAAGGAGATTAATAAAATGAACATGCAACTAAAAAAGCTAGAAGAGTAGCAATTTTAAAATCCCCAATTAAATGCCAAATTAAAAACTTTGAAAATCAAGTCAAAGATTAATAAGGTTGAAAGTAAGAAAAGTTTTTCACTAATAAATAAAATCAAGAGCTAGATTTTTGGGAAAAAAAGAAATAAAATATATAAAACTTTGCTTAAATTGATTTAAAAAAGAAAGAATAAAACCAAATAATTCCAAAAATAAAAAGGGTAAATTTACCACCATTGAGGAAGAAATTAAAGTGATAGTTCAGAACTTTTTTGCCAAAATGTATGCCAATAAATCTAGCTACCTAACTGAAATGGATGAATATTAGGGAAAAATATAAAATTTCTAGGATAGCAAGAAAAAATATTTAAAAACCCAAATAACATCATTTTATGAAAAAAATTGTAACAGGTCATCAATGAACTTCCTAAGGAAAAAAATCTATATGGTCAGATGGATTTACTACCAAACAATTAAAGAACAACTAATTCTTATAAATAATTCTGATGAAATTCTGTTAATGACAAAAATATAGTTTTGATACCTAAACCAGGAAAAGCCAAAATAGAGGAAGAAAATCATAAATTTTCCTAATGAATATTAATGTAAAAATTTTAAATAACACATTCACAAAGAGAACGCAACAATTTATTACAAAGATAATACACTTAAAGAAGGTGGAATTCATACCAGGAGTGCAGACCTGGCTCAATATTAGAAAAACTATGAGCTTAATTGACCAGATTAATAATAAAACTAAAATAAATCATATGATTATCTTAATAGATGCAGAAAAACTTTTGAAAAATACATCACTGGAGTGGCTAGGTGGCACAGTGGGTAAAGCACCAGCCCTATAGTCAGGCAAGAGTACCTGAGTTCAAATCCAGCTTCAGACAATTAATAATTACCTAGTTGTGTGGCCTTGGGCAAGCCACTTAACCCCATCTGCCTTGCAAAAAGCTAAAAAAAATACATCACCAATTCCATTAAAATAGTGGAGCTATTAAAATTAAATGTATTTTTCCTTAAAATTATAAGTAATATCCATTTAAATACATCCACGAGCATTATCTGCTATGGGGAATAAGTTAGAAGAAGTCTTCCCAATACAATCAAAGATGAGACAATGATGGCCATTATCACCACTATTATTCAATAAGTAACTTGAAATGTTAGTTGTAGCAATTAGAGAAGGAAAAGAATGTAAAGGGATTAAAATAAGAAAAGAGGAAACTCACTCTTTGCAAATGATATGATGGTATAGAGAATCCTAGAAAATCAACAAAATAAAACTAATATGAAAGTCATAAAAAGTTAAATTTACTCTAGATTAAATATTATCCAGAATAGAATAGGCAATAGATGCTTACTGTCCTCTGGTCAGATCATAGGCAGAAAGCTTCTTATAGGTGCCACTATAAAGAACATTGACAAATTAAAATCTCTCCAGAAAATGTTAATCAGGATTACAACTTTTGACATGGAGAGATTTTAAAAACTGCAATAGATATTAGCTTGACAGAAAAATATCATAATAGATAGTTCTGTTTAAAAGTAAAATATATTATTTTATATGTAATGATTTTCCCTTGGAGTTACTTTTCTTAAAATTTTGACAAAATGAAATCTATATCAAACCTATATCTGCACTTATATATATATATATATATATATATATATCTATATATATATATATACTATAAAAATATATAAAAACAAAATACAAAAATTTCCCCTTATAAAAATTTCCTGCACCTTTCCCCCTATACATTTTACATAGACCCCTTAGAGTTCTTCAAATGCACATCAGGTTATCATTCTTTTGAAGTTCTAAAGAAGGGGTAATTGAACAGATGTAGATTGATCTATATTAATTTTGAGCACCCCTTTTGATTCTGAGAAATTTGACAGTTCATGTCTACTTTGCCCCAAATCAATCTTGCTAAACATGTCTCAGTCCTAAACACATGTCACTCTAAAGAGAAAAACACTGGAGAGTTTATTTATTTATAGTTTTGCAATCCAGTTCTCAGATGGAGTCAGCTGCAATCCCTCTCTGCAATGCTCATACTCTAGCTTTTAGCTATTTTTCCTCTCACTCACCTCTTAGGACTAGGGGGAAGAGTAGAGAAATTCATTTTCTGCAGAGCTGGGATCAGTTCCAGTAAAGAAATAACAGGATGCTTTTCTGCTTTTAGAATTTGTGAGGTATTTATAGTTCAGCTTAAAGTCTATAAGGGGCCATTAGCTCCCAGGATCAGTTGCTTCATTAGCCTGGAGATTTTAATCTGAGGTCCACAGATGATTGGTATCCTAAGAACCATCACTTCCAAATAAGGTTAACATCATGTCTTTGGATTTTCATAGAGGAAGTTATAGAAATCATTTTATTTCCTCAGTTTACCACCCTCCTATTTGAGCACTTCTCTTATTTGGCTCAGACTAGTCAAGAAAAGGACTCAAAAATGAGAGGAAAATAGATGACTCAGATTTTTACACATCTTTCATGCATACCTAAATATGACATGCAAATTTGCATCTATGCACATTGGCGCAGATACATAAATTTTAATAACAAAACACAATGTCATTTCACATGAAATAAAAATTATTCACATAAATACATTTATTGTTCAATCATCTTCAAATAAACACCTACAAAATAGGCACCAAAATTATATACTGAAAGATATAAGCATATAATTTATTATTTTAATAGCAAGAAAAGGTAAAAAAAACAACTTTCAAAGTGATGTTGCATACCAAACTCATCAATGAAATAAAAAAAATTAAGCAAAAGTTCCAAATTACAGAAATATCTTTTTTAAAAAACACTTTGTATTAGAAAGGAACTAAAAGAGAATTACCAGAAAATGCAGAATGACTATGCAAATCATGTTATATGAATATAATGGAATATAATTATGCCCTAAGAAATAATGCATAAGAAAAGTTCAGAGAAACTTAGTAACACACTTCAATCAAGTAATATAGAACAAAAATAAATGGTACTGAGGAAACAATGTAAATGATTACCACAATAATGAAAAGGCAAAATTTATTGAAGGAATGTAGAAATCTGGTTAAAGCAATGAAGACTCATGACCCCAGAAGACTTATAAAACATGTATAGTAATGGAGCTTTCAAAGGCAGAATGGGACAAGCAGAATGAGACATGACTGATTTTTCTGTGACTATACCTATTTGTTTCAATATGAAGTCATATTAAAACAAGAGAAGAGGTGAATTAATGGAAAATAATAGTGGTATGAAAATAAATATATTAAGCAGAAACATTATTTTAAATTCAATTTCATTTTATTTTCAATTATGGACTTATTCTCCCCCCTTCATACAGAAGTCAAGACAAAACAAAACCCATGACAAATATGTAAAGTTTCAGGAGAAAAAAATTTTTCATAATATCTATATCCAAAAAGCACGGCAAAAGAAAGAACAGATTTACTTCCCTTTGCACTCTTAGTTCATTGTTTTGTTCACAGAGGCTTAAAGCATATTTTATTCATAAGTTCTTTGAAATAGTAATTTGTCATTGTCTTAATCAGAGTTGCTAAATTCTTATTTAAAAGGTTGATTTTATCATATAAATTACTTTCCTTATGATTACTTTGCATCAGTTTATACAAGTCTTTTAAGACTTTTCTGAAATATACCCTGTTATCATGTTTTATAGTACAGTAAAATGTCATCATATTCCTATATTCATCTGTTCCCAAACTGATACACATCCCCTCAGTTTTCAATTCCTTGCCATTACAAAAGAGTCTTCATAAATTTTGTCCATATGGATCCTATTCCTTTTATTTGAATTACTTTGGTTATAGACATAGACATTAATAGCACAATTTAATAACTAATGTGGGATAGTTCTAAATTGCTTTCCAGCAAAGGTGGACTACTTCACAATTCTAACAATTATTCAGTAAGGTACTGATTTTGACACAGGTCCTGAAACTTTTTGTCATTTTCATTTTCTGTTATTTTAACCCAAGTATGAGGTGATATTTAAGAATTATTTCAATATGCATTTCTCTAATCAGTAGTGATTAAGAGATTTGTTTAATGTGACTATTAATAGCTTAGATTTCTTCCTCTGAAAACTTTCTTGATCATTCTTTGACCATGTATCATTGCAGGAACAGCTCTTTTTCTTGTAAATTTGACTCAATTCTCTCTATGTAAATTGGAGAAATGAGGTCTTTATCACAGAAATTAGCTGCAAATAATTTCCTCTTTTTTTCTTTTACCCTTTATTTTATCTCTATTTGGTTTATTTTAACAAATACTTCTTTAATTTTACATAATCAAAATGTTCTATTTTGCCTCCTGTGAATTTTTCTACTTCTTTTTCAGCCATGAACCTTTTCCCAAGCTATAATGTTGACAGGTAATTTAGCCCATGTTCATTTATTTGATTTATTTCCCTATCGTCTATGTCTAAATAATGTGGCCATTCTGAGATTATTTTGATCCATTTTTTGAGTCCACACATTCCCAGAGCTAACTCAGTATTTGGGAAGCTCTGAAAAAAATTGTGGAAGAGAAGACATGATAGACTAACTACCAAATTGAAGGTCTACAGAACCAATATGCTGATCTCATTGCTATGTGCCTGTGAAATCTGGACAGTCTACCAGCATCATGCCAGGAAACGGAATCACTTTCCATTTAAATTGTCTTAGGAAGATTCTGAAGATCACCTGACAGGAGAAGATAACAGAAACTGGGTCCTTTCTTTTTTTTTTAATTCATTCATTCATGGCAATGGGGTTAAGTGACTTCCCCAAGGTCACACAGCTAGTCAAGTATTAAGTGTCTGATGCCGAATTTGAATTCAAATCCTCCTGACTCCAGGGCTGGTGCTCTACTCACTGGCAAGAACTCAAAAAGGTTTTTTTTTTTTTAAACCAAAAAAAAATAGCTGGAAGAAAATGACAAAAAAATGAGAGTGATGCAGGAAAATTATGAAAAAAATCAAAAACTTTATAAAATGAACACCCTACATATATAATTGGACAAAATGGAAAAAGAGGTAGAAAAAGACTCCTTAAGAACTAGATTGGCCACTCCTTAAGAACTAGATTGGCCAAATGGATAAAGGAGGCACAAAAGTTCACTGAAGAAAATAGTATCTTAAAACTTATAATTGGGAAAATACAAACTAATAACTTTATGATATGCCAAGAAAAAATATAAAAGATCAGGAGTAAAAAAAAAAGATAAATTGTCTCATCTGAAAAACAACTGACCTGGAAAATTGATCTAGGAGAGGCAATTTAAGAATTATTTGATTACTGAAAATCAATTATTAAAAAGGCTAGACATCATAATTCAAGAAATTATCAAAGAACATTTCCCTGATATTCTAAAACCAGAGGGTAAACTACAAATGGGGAAAAAAATCCATTGGTAACTTCCTAAAAGAGATGACAAAATGAAAACTCCCAGGTTGCTAATAACCAAGTTCCAAAGCTCCACCCAAGGACAAGGAAAAAATATTGCAAGCAACAAAAAAAATCATGGAGCTACAGTCAGGATCACATAAAATTTACATGTTTCCATATTATTGGAGAACTTGGTATATGATATTCCAGAATTCAAAGGAGTTGGTATTACAACCAAGACTAGCTTATCCATCAAAAACAGTATAATACTGCAGGAGGAAAAATACATTTAGCGAAATAGAAAACTTTCAAAGATTCATGATGAAAAGACATGAAATGAATAGATAATCAGAGTTTCAAATAGATAACTTAGAATGAACGCAAAAAGGTAAACATGAAGGAAAAATCATAGGAGAATCAATAACATTAAAATATTTTTATTCCTGTTTGTGAAGATGATATATTGTAACTCCCAAAGACTTTATTTTATTAGGATAGATAGAAGGAGTATGTATAGACAGAGGAATTCGGTGTGATTTGAGTATGATGGAATAATCCCCCAAAATAAAATTTATGGGTGAGAATAAGAAAGAACTGGAAGAAGGGGGAAAGGAGAGAAAGAGAGGGGAAGATTATTTCACATTAAGAGAGATACAAAAGGAAGAGCTTTTACAATAGAGGATCATTTAGGGAGTGAATAATGCTTGAACCTTACTCTTAACAGAATTGGTTCCAAGAGCAAGTAATATGCACACTCATTTTGGCTTAGAAATCTATTTTCCTAGAGGGAAGAAGGAAAGGAAGTGGATAAAAGAAGGGAAGATTACTGATAAAAGACAAGGTAGAATAAGGGAGTGGTCACAAGTAAAACCAATTTTTAAGGAGGGGCAAGGCAAAAAGAGAGAAAGAAAAGAATAAATGGGGAGAAATAAGAAGGAAGGAAATATACAGATGAAAATCATAACTATGAATGTTAATGTGATAAACTCATCCATAGAAATGACAACAGATAATTGAATGAATTAAAAACCAATAAGAACATTTGAAACAGAAAAATGCACAAAATAAAAATAAAGGATGAGAATAAAATTTATCATACTTCAAAAGATGTTTTAAAAAAGCAGCATACTATTTTGATCTCAAAGAAAGCAAAAACAAAAAGAGACATAGTTAAGAGTTAAGTGGAGAAACTAAATTTTGCTAAAAGGTACCATAGGCAATGGCTTAATATCAATAATAATCATATGTGTACCAAGTGGCATATCATCCAAATTCTTAAAGGAAAAGTTAAATGAATTACAGGATGAAATGGACATTAAAACTATACTAGCTGGAGACTTAAACTTTCCCCTCTTGGTACTAGATAACTCATGAAATAAACATAAAATGAGGATAAAGACATGAATAGGATTTTAGGGGGAAAAAGATCTATGGAGAAAATTGAACAAAAATAGGAAGGAATATAACTTATTCTCAGCTACATATGGTAGCTTCACAAAAATTGATTCTGTATTAAGGCATAAAAACTTCATAGTCCAATGCAGAAAAGTAGTAATATCAAATACCTCCTGCGATAGCTCTGGTGTAGGTCTGGATATGAACTTCTGAGAGTCAGATTGAGTAGAAAAACATACCCCAAAACACAAGGTTGGGATGTAAAAATCTACCAACTTTATTCTTGGAAACTCAGACTTTTTATAGCAGAAACTTATCTCAGGAATGACGGGTTAAAGGAGACACAATTTGACAATTTCCAGGATAAATTTACAATATTCGTTTTTAGAAATTTGCACACTTCTCTTATCAGAAAAATCTTTTAGAACCACCTCTGCAGCCACAGATTATACAAGGTCAGGGTTCACTGGAGAGCCAACAGATCCATACAATGAGCAATAATACACACA